>NC_056732.1:446075975-446375975 GCF_019279795.1 Protopterus annectens | reverse complement strand
TGGAAGAAAATATCAGAGGGGGGTGACATTAGAAATAGAACAGAAGAGGCTGAGCAAAAATGGATTCTGCAACTAAATGCAGACAGACCCCCAGGCATTAATGAAACTGTTTCTTTGAAACCATTTTTAAAGGCAAGAGCCTTAAAGCACTAATTCCCTTCTACATGGTTCTATAGGCATTCACATTTGAACTTGCATACTGTTTTTAACAGTTTTATGTCTATTTATGTTTTTTTCTACTATTTTAAATTAATTGAATCTGATATAAATATTTAATTGTTTGTCTTAACTGATTGGTCACTTTGAAAGTATATATATCAATGAAGGAATGGGATGTTTTATTAAGTCTGATGAAGCGACCTGGGAGGTAGTGAAAGCGCTAACTTTGTCCTTGCAATAAAGAATTTTCCTTCTACTGTGGTATTTCGACTTTTTATACATACTATTGGCTCTGAGGTGAAAACCGAGCTGTTCAGCTGGTAGCTGTGTCTTTGTCTTTCTCTTTGTGCATTAAGTTTCTAGTAACAGAAAGTGTGCTTGCTTTAATGTCTTGCATTGATCAAAAAAGGGAGCAGTGAATTTAAATTCATTATTAAGATAAAACTCATGCCCACTGAGTCAGTGATTCAGACTATTTAGGACATCAGTCTGTAGTATCAGTCACTAAAGTATCAAGCTTAGCTAGTTAATGTAATATCCATCCATAAAGTGGTTTGAGAACATCATAGTTTGTGGCATTGCTAGAGTCCCACTATTGGAATCAGCTGATATACCAGACCAGCTACCACCTATATATGGCAGTATTAAATGCAATCTGTCATTTAAAGGCAGCCAATGTCATTGTGTCTGAAGAAGAAATACAGAATAACATGGCACCTGATTAAATATGGCTGCCAGACTCATCTGCCTATTCATCTCACCTCCTATTGCCATTTGCCAAGCCCTAAAATCAATTATCCCAAGCTGGTTTATCCCTGGAGTGGGAAGACCCTCCCAAAATGGGGTTTTATCAAGATGGCTGGCTGCAGTTCAGTTATGAGATAAAGTCAGGGCAAATGAGGGGATACAGGAGCAGTTCTGGAATCAGAGTCCCATAGTGCCAGCCTAAAACTAAAAAGAAAATATCACGTGCATTTTGTATAAGATTTTAATCAAATACAACACTAAAGAAAGAATGGTGGAAAAGTATTTACACCAAGATTACTGTAAACCAATGCTCATTTCCCGTGCTTATGGTCAAACCACAGCATTATATCAGGTAAAAGCATTTTTGCTATTATTCTTTGGTTAGTATGGAAAAACTTCCAAGTTTTGGATAGAGCACATAACTACACACACACACACACACGCACACACACGCACACACACACACACACACACACACACACACACACACACACACACACACACACACACACACACACACACAGTTACTTCAGTTAAAATAAACTAAATGCATGGTTTTGGCCTAGATATTTGAAAACCTCTATGAGGACTGAATGCCCAAAACTCAGTATGTTTTACTAAGTTGCAGAATTCTATTTTGGTAGTAGCACATCTTTAATAAGACAATACTGCTCACCTCTCAATTACTTGCTCAAGAATTCTGGACAAAGCCAAATATAAGGGTGAATAAGGTCCAGAATCAGTGATAATTTTAAATATATTAGTCTACTCTGGTGGTGCAGCGGTTAGAGTTGTCGCCTCACAGCAAGAGGTTCTCTCGTTCGATTCTCAGCTGGACCGCCTTCTGTGTGGAGCCTACATGTCCTCCACGTGGTCGAGTGACATATAAAGACATGCAGGTAGGTGCGTGCATGAATGGGTGGGCCTTCTTTGAAGGTTGGGCGTCGGGCTGGCAACTCAGCACCGTAAAAACCCACTGCCAATCATTAGCGGACCGGAGTTCCACTGTGGTGACCCTTAACCAGGAAAGCCAAAAGACATTACTTTTTAGTCTACTCCACTTAAAAAGTTAACAGGTTTTGCACCAGGAGGTATTTTCAGAACAATAAAAAGTGTGAATCTCTAATATCTGTCATTATTGATGGATTGTAGTCCTCATTAATTTACCAGAAAATCAAGCATTTTATGTGTGACAGGGCAAAAATATGAGACAAAATCAGGAAAATCCTACAAAATCGGGGGCAGCTGAGAGGTGAGTAATACTTGGTCTCATCTGAATTAGATGAAACATGCTGCATAATTTCTAGCTTCACTATGAACCTATGAGTGGTTACATTTGCTTTTTTAGTGTGTTCATTTCCCACTAGCAATGTTTTTAGGCTTTCCCCAGTTAGGGATCACCACAGCAGATAACCGGTCCACCAATTGATTGGCAGTGGAGTTTTACAGTGTTGAGTTGCCAGCCCTGTGTCCAACCTTCACAGAAGGTACACACACATGCACCTACCTGCATGTCTTTAAAACTCACTCAACCACAGGGAGGACATGCAGACTCCACACAGAAGGCACTCCAGCTGAGACTCGAACTGGAGAATCTCTTGCTGTGAGGTAACAATGCTAACCGCTACACCACCATGGCCAGGCTGTTTATTCCTACTACTGTTTTCTATTTAGTTTGACATGGGATTTTTGTAATCAAGTTTCTAGGTCTGACATAAGGCCGGGGTGTGATCACAAGAGAAATAGTGCATGAAAGCACAGTACTTGAAGTTCACATCTAGAAAAGAATGATTCTACAACAGGTTTTGGAACACTCAATATCATTCTACAAATAAGTTTTGGAAATCTCAGTTTGTTCCATGGCACAGATGAGTGGAACAGAAAGTTCTCTCATTGTTTTCACAGTCACAGTAGATTCTATTTTAAACCTGTTAGGATGCTGAACAGCATGACTCATGATGTTTATAATAATTTGCTTCCTTTGGTGAATCGTTTCCCAAGCATTATAGTTAGAATGTTTTGTATGTTTTTTTCTGCAGAGCCAATTTGTCCATCAGGCTTTATTTTAACAATCCTGTGGTCCCAGGGCTGCAAAGCAGAAGAGTCCAGGCAGCCTAGAAACATGACGGACAGCAACAGCATTGCATAACTGTTATCTGTGTTTGGGTTTCTCACGCTGCAGTAGGATTCACCCCTGCTATGCCATCTTTGTAAGTGCAAAGGATGCAGAGAAACCCACAGTGCCAGAGAATTCTCACTGCCTGCTAATAACTGTATTGCTGTAATTTAACAGTGTCCTCATCTTGAACCCAAAGCTCCATAGCAGAGGTTTCTGTGTTCCACTTGGCAGTGCAGACCTGGAAGTAACCATTGCTATGAAATTACTGATACATGTGCATTCTTTGATCTAACCCAGGAAATAAGATGGCATTAAAAAAGGTATGGAATAGTATATAAATAAAACAGATACTAAGGGTGATTTTTTTCAAATGCCTCTATACAGATTCAGTGGGACATTTTGGATTTTACATTACACATGCTGTAATTCATTGCCACATATCTGTTGGGTTTCACCTTCTCCAATTAAGCAATCATTTCATAGGCTAAATTAGCAACTGGAAAGTGCAGCTTTCATGGAGCTGAGTTAAAGTGTGATAAAAAGATTGGAACAACATACCTTGTGTCTAGAATGCTGATAGGTTGCTCCATTCATTTCAATTAAGCCAGGGAAATATTTGGACTGATGTAAGATCTGGCTGTACACCCACTTTCCTTACTGGAAAGCCAGGCTATAATTTTCACATTTCAGTTTAGCTTTGCTCACTGTTTAAGGTATCATCTGCATAGCTTAAGACAGCATTTGCATATGAATAAAACTCACAAAATAAATTTATTGCATCAATGTATTTTTAACATATTATTTTCTATGTCATCTGTTTATATGTACATATATATATATGTATTTAAAACTGTTCTACAATAAACCTAAAATTTATAACATTTAAAAAAAAAAAACAATCCACAATGAAGCTTACAGAGCAAGAACTCAGGACCATGGTATACATACTGCCTGCTGAAATTTTTTAAATATTATGTTGTTTGTTCTTTTCTTATATTTATATTATTTTATTATATTTATAGTGTTCATTTCTTATATTTCTTTTACTCTCCTTGGCTGAATCTGAAAATGTTCCATCTGGATCAGTACTCTACCTTATTTAACAAAGAATAAATATGATACAATAAAAATAAAATTAAATACCATTAGTTAAAGGGCAGGAAAGGTAAATTGCATTTAATATTTTTAATTGATTATGTAAAGCCTGGGAGTTTTAATCACATAACATAAGGTTAAACATATTCATATGTATTGTAAGAAATGACTAAGTCTGATAACATCTGTTTTTCATTGAAGTACAAATGTGCTTACACTACTGAATTATACTGTTGTCCTGACTTCTTTGTCTGCAGACTTTGTTGTGGTTTTAGTAGAATCATCTTCATCTTGGCTGGATGTCCTCATCCCATTACTGTACACACGTGCACACGCGCGTACACACATACACACACACACACACACACACACACACACACATATATATATATATATATATATATATATATATATATATATATATATGGGTTCATGTCAGATGTTCGAGTTTTCATAAACTCAAACTTCATATGGTCAAGACCACACGTTTGACTTTCTAAAGCATTTGTATGGAGATCAGGTACAAGTGGGATTAGGGAATTTACCCTTTTCCCCACTGCATTGTGATCTCAGAGTTGGTATATATAATTTGCAGGGGTCTGAGGGGTGCATGCAGGATTATTCTCCTGTAAAAATATAGATTTTTGTTGTTTTGTTTTGTTCATGTTTTTAGAAATTTGAACATACTGTTTCGACCATATGAAGTTCGAGTTTCTGAAAACTCGAACTTCTGACATAAACCCATACACACACACAAATATTATATATGTGTGTATATATATATATATATATATATATATATATATATATATATTATATAAATATACAGATATATCTAGATACACACACACGCACACAGGCACACACACACACACACACACACACACACACACACACAGACACGTGTGTGTGTGTGTGTGTGTGTGTGTGTGTGTGTGTGTGTCTATATATATATATATATATATATATATATATATATATATATATATATATATATATATATATATATATATATATATATATATATATATATATATATATATATATATATATATATAGGTATATATATATATAGGTATATATATATATATATATATATATATATATATATATAGTTATAGTTCAAAATATTAAAAGCACATTTGACTGAGTCTTCATTTTTATAGTATTTGTAAGTAGGAATGTGTAGTAAAATGAATGTTTGGCTAAAAAGGTTATAGTAGATTTGTGCCTGATATGTATGTGCAAGTGTTTGCTGGTTAGGGTAAGGATTAAGGGGAACGATTTACTGCTTTGCATGTTTTGTATTGTGTGTATTCTGTGTCCTTTTCTTTTGTGTAGTTCTTATTGTTAGGAAAAAGGCCTTAAGTAACATAATGTAATATGTAGAGTTAGGATTGGGTTAGTGTTAGGATCAGGGATAACACACAACAGTATGGAGTTGCAGGGGGTGGGGGGGAATAAAACTTGCCTGCCCAGCTTATTCATTTGTGTTAATATAAACCCTATCCCTATCCCTATACCTAAAACTACACATTGTTTTATTAAAACCCCTTTCCCTGACCATACTACTACCATGGCGACATTCATTCTCAATTTTGTATTTGGTGTGTAAGATATACGGTAGAATTTTTCAATATTTTATTATTTGATATTATAAATTTTCAGTATTTTGTGCTTTTGTTTTGATATTTTGAGGTTTGATATTTTAAGTTTTAAATATTTCATTATATTAATACTGTATACATAATAATAGTTGTATATGGATCTACTTCAGTAGATCAAAGTTTTACAAGTTCGAACCACATATGGTCGAGACTATATATTCATTCTTGTAAAAGTTCGAACACTGAAATAAAAACACATAAAACAAAAAAACACAAAACTAAACATCTATAGCAGGGGGGCTACACCCCCTGCACCCCCACACTCCCTTTACTTAAATATACCAACTCCGAGATCGCACTACATTGCAGAAATGGGAAATCTTCCCTTTCCGCTCTGTATAGAGATCTCCATTCAGTCCGATCGAACTTTTGCAAGTTTGAACATATGGTCTCGGCCATATGTGGTTTGAACTTGTAAAACATTCGATCGACTGAAGGGGATATATATATATATATATATATATATATATATATATATATATATAAATTAATGTTTATAGCATTTGGCTGATTTTCCAAACTTGGAATATAAATGTTTGAAACATCACTTGATATGTACATTTTTCTCTTGAATTACATTTAGTAGAACAAGTTTCAAAAGGATTTTTTTGTAGCTGGCTCCCTGCCCTATCTTCACTGAAATATACTAACTACATATTCACACAGCATTACAGAAAAAAAAAACAGGCACAGTGAATTGACAATCTCTTTGTTGACGGACAGCAAACATATTCACATTTTTTATATATTTCTGCTTGTGTACTACATTACTGTGTATAATTATATCACATTTGTCTGATATTTAAATCAAATGAACAGATGGTCATATTACAGTTTCAGTGTCTTGAGAATCAGCCAAATGATTTTCAACTAAATTAAACCATTTTTAGCCATAGCCAAAGTCAAAATGGTGACAAGAACTTACACAATATACACAAATATATGCAACCAAAGGAAAAATGTACAATAGATTATTTCAAAAAATATATACATCATGTATATGCTTGGCTATTCACATGAACAACTTTCTTAACCCAGCATATCTGCTATAAAACATTAATATTACATGCCAACGTCTAATCATACATGTAAACTGTGGAACTGTCACTTTAAATAAATCCAGTGTCAAACAAAATTGTAGCTGATTCAAAAACTACTGAAGTCTAGTCAAAATCATAAAAAATACTACAGCTAATGGCTTCCATAAAGCGTTCTCTGAGTTGTCACTTCAAGCATCCATAGTCTTTGATGATCCTAACTTCCTTGGTAGGCTGTTTCATGAATATCCAGCTTTGGAGAATACTGTTGCACCAAATGTGAGGTTGAAAGAGGAGGGTGAACACTGGAACACACATTTATTGGAGCTTCTGATTGGTTGTAGAACCTTGATCTGTGCTGTTTCTCTACTGGCAAATGAGCTTGTTTGAAATTGGCGTATTTCTCTGCTATCATAAATTGCTTGTGTTGCAATGCACTGGTCCTCGCTCATCTATGTATGTATGGATGCAGGCACTTAGAGCTTTAACTTCCTCTATATAACCTACTCCAGAATTTCTGAGTGTATTTAATAGCAGCTGGACAAAGTGGCACATTCCTCTTCATGTGTAGATTTGTAGTTTTTTTTCTTGTTCAGATAATGCATCAGTTAAGCAGCACCTATCATGAAATAAATATCTATGAGTCACACAGTATCAGTCCAAAAGCCCACAAAGCAAACCACCAAATATACCAAGAAACTCATCATAGAAGTCTCCATAGTGAGACATACCAATACACCACTCACTGGACCCTGCAAAGAAAGACTCATGGTCAGTTGCCTATCCAGGGGCCTGGATTCACCACATCACACAAGCTCTCAAGTTCCTACACATAAGTACACATATCACACAATCATAGTAAATGCAGTTGCAAATGACTTGAGATGTACATCTCTGAACTATATGAAGACAAACATGATGGAATTCTCAGAATATGTGTCCGAGGTAAGTACGAACCTAGCCTTCAGCAGTATTCTACCATCACCAAGAATGATGCAACAATATGATTAAAAGATAATTGACTTCAACAATTGGCTTGCATTCTGGTCTCATTATGAGAAATCATAGTACATATCAGCCTGGGATGAGATGGTAGACAGTCCAAACTGCTTTGCAGGGATGGCCTGCTCCTTTACTCCCAGTGTTTCTTTAAATTAGCTAAAACCTTGTCTACCCCTTTGTGTCTTTTTTAGGCAGGGTTGGTCTTTAAACTCTTCCCGCATAACTAAAGAGAATCAGGACAACATTAATGTTTTGTTGCTCGATGCTAGGAGCCTTAACAAAAACACTCCACCCCATACAGGCATTACTTACTCTGGAAAATGTAAATAGATGTATCATCACTGAGACCTGGTTTAAAACTAGTGAAAGAACTCCATCAATGGAGAACATCAGTGCCTATCACTCATACAAGCCCACCACATTAGAAGTAGACATTAAAGGAGGACGTGTCTCTGTATTCTTAAACCATCTCAACTCCAGACTCATTAGATAGGATAACAACCTGCAACTCTACCATGCCCAACTCACTATAAACAAAACCATTTATTGCATTATTGCTAACTACAGGACCCTCTCTATGTCCTCTGTGATCCATGTGTCCTACCTACCCAGTATGCAGTCCTTATATATTAAGACAAACACCATTCTCTTAAAAGACTTCATCTACCCCACCATCAAGTGGGAGACGTATACATCCTTAAACCTGTATGTCCAGAGATTTCTGGACTTCATAAATATAAATTCTCTGGACCAGTTGGTCCATACCCCAACCAACTGAAATGAAATCCTGGACTTAGTCCTTATCGGTATGGGACAACTCGGTTCTCCATCTACTGTAACTTCTTCCCTGGACAAATCAGAGCACAAGTCAACCACATTTACCTTAAGACAGAAGTGAGTGGCATCCTTCAATACCTTGGTAGTCAGAGACTATGCAGAGGCTAATCTACTAAAATGGAGTGATTACCTGACTAAATTCACAGAACCCCTTCCACCTCAATAATACCACTGCTTAAGCAAAATCCTTTACTGACAATTTCTATGATCATGTGAATACGTGCACAGATGCATCTGTCTACCACAGAAATTAATACAATGCAAATTTTAAAAATAAACCCCTATGATGGAACCCTAATATAAACAAGCTCTATAACAAAAGAAAAATGACTGCACACACAAATAAATCTAACTGTCATGAAACCAAAAAGCTCTTGCTAAACTAAACAAGGAACTCCAAATCCTGAGCAGATCAACCATAGCCAGATAAGTGAAACAAACACCCGGGCAAAAGATAACCACAAAGGCTTCTTTAACTATGATATCCTAGAAACAATGCCCAACACTGTGCAGAGCTAATAGTAAATGATACTGCATACACAGACCCAGACCCAGAGGACATTGCTAATCTACTTACAGACAACTTAATCTCCAACTTCACCACCTCCCCCCTCTAATATTCTCAGATCAAATACCCATATCTATCCCTCATCAAATCTCCCAAGAGCAAGTTCTCAAGGTACCAGACCAAGAACACAAGTTATGTGGGGTTGTATAACATACCAGACTGCCCACTGGCTAGTCTGAAACATGAATTGTCAGACCTCCCAGCAGAGGTCATTCAGCATTAAGCTTAAAACAGGCTTTGTGCTAGATGAATGAAGAAAATCAACAGTAATGTCTTTGTACAAAGGTGGGACTACAACAGATCTGGGGAATTACAGACCCATAAACTTGATCAGCTTCATCTGCAAGACTAAAGATTGTTACAGAAGTAATAAATAAGCATTTAGGTGACTTACAGAGTTCCTACCTAACCTAGTTAGGATTCATAAAGAGCTACTCCTGCTTACTTTACCTGGTTGGCTTCTTTAAAAAAATCACTAAGGCAATGGGCAAAGCCAAATCAGTGCACACTGTCTATCTAACCTTTCAAATGCATTCAACACCATCCCACACTTGGGATCATAGATACACTCCCCAGCTAAATGTTAATCTGTATGTAACTCACTGGATAGCAAATTGGCTCACAAGCAGAAAATAGGAAGTAAGGGAGAGTGGCTCTTCGTCCACCAATAAACCTGTCTCTGGTGCACCAGGGTTCAGTCCTTGGCACCAAAATACCTGTCTAGTGCACCAGGGTTCAATCCTTGGCACCAAAATACCTGTCACTAGTGCACCAAGATTCATTCCTTGGCACCAAAATACCTGTCTAATGCACCAGGGTTCAATCCTTGGCACCAAAATACCTGTCACTAGTGCACCAGGGTTCAATCCTTGGCACCAAAATACCTGTCACTAGTGCACCAAGATTCAGTCCTTGGCAGCAAAATACCTGTCACTAGTGTGCCAGGCTTTAGTCCTTGGACCACCTCTCTTTGGTATTTACTTCTCGGAAGTCAATGTTATTGTTAAAAGAATGTGGTTGACCAAGTCTGCAGATGGCTACAAACTTGGCACCATCATAATCTCTCCAGGACACCTAGATCTTAGAAGAGGGCATTGCCCCTAAAAATGGCTGCTACCAAAACTATAGGCTGAAACTTAATTTATTATATTTCTTGTTTGTTTATTGACATTTGATCATCGAGAACATCCAACTGGTAGAAGCCCATTTTCAGAAGAGGCCTGGGGAGAAAAGCTCCGAATTATTACAAAATATTTTAAGAACAATAATTTTACAATTTTTTTAAAACTAAAACAAAAACATCTGTAGTTTAAATAATTATAACAAATTAGACATAATATAAAACATTGGTTAAGAATCAATAAAAGGTATATGACAATCATGTAATATTTAGAGAAATTGTAGACAGTTTGTAGAGCAATTAAAGGTAAGTTAGTCTAATACAAATAAGAATTGCAATATGAAGTGAGGGAAAAACAGGCTTATCATATATTTAGAGAGAAAATCAGGGAAGAGAATTAGATAGCAGTAAGGTGGTAAGTGAAGAAGGGAGATTAAGGAGGTATAAGGAATGAACAGGTACTTGTTCACATTTAGGGATATAGTTTGTCCTGGTTTTGTGCAAGAATAGAGCCAAATTGTAGCTAAGAAATCTTTCAGAGAGGTTTAGAAAGATGGGATTGAGTGTACAGACCTGATGTATACAGGTAAGAAGTTATAGGGTTTAGCAACCTTGTACAAGTACAGACAATGCTCAGCAGATTTGCTATGTTTGTAGACAGACAGCAGTTTTTAGTCACTGGATTGCAATGGCCGACTTGGAACATACTTGTGTCGAATGGGTTTTAGTGCCGGACAGGCAGATGGATGCTGAATAATTTTATTGGTGGTAAGAAGTTGTGTATATGTTAATTGATGTGGCACTTCTAAGCAATTTAGGCTTTTCAGTGCAATACAGTGGTGGGTTTTGAAAGTGATATGTCCTACAAATTTGGCAACTTTGTTAAAGCATTGTTCAGGTTTTAATTTTAGTGAAGCCTAGAGGTTATCAAAAATGGGAACACCATAAAGAAGAGTGTGGAGGAGATAAGTAGTGGCAAGTATAGTTTTAGTTGTGTCAGTGACAACATTTTTGGCTCTGTTAAGCATCTCTAGTTTTTGATGAGTTTTTCTTATGCAATTTTGTATGTGCAGGCAGAATTTAAGATTATCATCCACTGTCACCCCTAATAGTTTGCTATGAGAAGTGATTTCAATGGTTGTATTATCAAGAGAGAGGACTTTGTTTTTTTCATGAAAGGGATTTGGGGAAAAAAGTAGTAGTTTGACCTTTTTTGGGTTGAGCATGTGTCCTGATTTACAAAGCCATGTTTCACTGGCTGTTAAAGCTTCCTGAGTAATTTTTTGGAGATGTACCATGTTATTAGATGTGTAAATGAGAATGGAGTTGAATCATCTATGTAATGTATTAGGGTGGCCTGCTGTGTGGAAGTATAGAGGGTGTTGGTGAAAATGTTAAAGAGGAGGGGACCAAGGATAGGGTCATGTGGTACATCAGTGGTGGGTTGGTGGTAAGGAGAAAGTATGGAGTGCCATTTTACTGACTGATATGTATTGGACAAGTAGCTTTTGACCACAGAAGGATGGGCTGAGAGAGGCCTAGTGAAGACATTTGAAGCATAACTTTGCTGTGACAAACTGTCAAAAGCTTTGGACAAGTGTAGAAATAAGAAAGAGTAGTCTGCCATTATCTCTAGGTTTATGGATCTATCTATATAGGTTAGAAGGGCAGTGCTAGTACTATGGGAAGGATGGAAGCTATGTTGTATAGGAGTTTTTCCTGCAGAAGATAGTCTAGCAATTCTCTTTGAATACACTTTTCAAGAATTTTGGCAAGGGGAGATAAGATTGCTATAGATCTACGTTATTAATGTCTGTTGAAATTCCTCCTTTGTACAGAGAGATAATGTGTGACTTTTCCAGAGAGAGGGAACATGGGGTTTCTGGATTGATCTATTTATATGGACTGAGACAGGCTAGGCAATGCTACTGGCTGCTATATTTAGGTTCTTGCTTGGAAGATCATCAGCTGAAGAAGAGCACAGTTTAGGTTTGTTTAAGAGTAGTTTTATATAGGATGTGGGCACAGGCTTGAAGGTGAAAGTGGATGTGGTGATATGTTGCTGTTGGACCAGGTTGGGATTAGATGTTGAGGAATCCTTGATTATAGATGCTATACTATCTATAAAATAAGAGTTGAACTTTATTGCAGTTTTGAGTGGTGAATTATAGGGAGAGGGGTTTGGGTTGAACTTTTGGCCAGGATGTAAGATTTCTTTAATGGACAACCAACATTTTTTAGAGTTGTGTTTAGTATTATTTTGAAAGTTATTTTTGTACAGGTTTTTGTCTTCATCTATTTACTTTTTAGTCAGATTGCAAAGCCTTCTGGAGTTTTCAAGATATTGAGGTGTTTTATATTTCTGCCATTCTTTCCATACTTTTTCTCTATCCTGCATTAGCATTCTACCCTTTTTGGATAGACAAATTGCATTATTTGTTTTCAGTCTCTTCCTTCTAGGAGATACAAGACTATTTAAAATATTTAGAAAAGTTGTACTGAATTAAATTACAGCATTGTCTAAGGAGAGGATTTTTAGGAAATTTCAGTTAATGGATGACAGTGTAATAATGAACATTTCTGTATTAAACTTGGAAAGGTTACATGTTGTTTTATAAATATGCTGTTTAACTGAATGTATGAGATGTCTAGTCATATAGATAGAAAGATGATCACTGAGAATCTGACATTGTACCTGTGGTGGAGTATTTGCTAGGGTCTGATACTAGGATCCAGTCTAATAGAGAATTTGATATTTTTCTATAATGTGTGGGGCTATTAGTTGTGTGAAGGTTCATGTTAGATGTAAGGGAGTTAAGAGTTTATGTCCAACCAACCTACATTTACATCACCTAGTAATACTTTTGCTTGTGAAAATGTTATGGATATCCAGTGTAGGATATCTTCCAGTATAGCGGTATTATTGTCAGGAGGGATGTAAAGGATAGTAATACATCTTTGTTTATAATTGTTTATTTTGAGGAAAGCAATACAAAGGTCTGCTGAACTGAAGTTTGGTGTTGGTTTGCTGTAAAGTGAAATATGATAGGCATTAGGAAATATTAAAGCAATACCACCACCTTTCCTCTTTATATGGTCATTACGGATGATATTATAGCCAAGAGAAATACCTTTGGAGTTGTTTATGCTAGGTTTAAGCCAAGTTTCAGTGACAGGGAGAACATCAGGCTTATGCTGTTAAATAAATACCTTGAAATATATAATCTTATCCTTCAGCAAGCATGACTCCCTTTGTAACTACCACACTGACAGCACTTCCCTGGAAATAGATCCCGTAGTTGGAGATCTGAGGACCTATGCTGACAATGAACTGTACGTCGATCACCACATATGTAATATTATGACAAAGTCCTTTTTCGAAAGGTATGGCATCCGGATCCGGGAATATAATTGTTCCTATGTACTCAGCATTCATTAGACCAATTATTCAGTATAATGACCCCTTTTGCATGTACTTATCCAAACGCTTCCCACAACTGGAATGATCACAATGCTTCTTCACTAAAAAATATCAAGGATTCAAATCACAGAAACTATGCAGACCATCTCATAGCCTTGTATCTGTTCTCGTTATCATACAGGTTATTGAGAGGCGACCTCTGCCTTGTGTATAAAGCCTTAACAAATTCTGGTCTATTAGACCTATTACACTTTCGGATGTCCAGTACTATCAGAAACACCTATTCAAAGGACTTTAATCACGTTCGCAAGATTAACACAACATGCTGGACAGATAGGTATGTATCACAGGAAAAACACTTCTATGGAACTTATGAGGTGGAGCAATTCTTAAAAGTGACTTAATCTGTCTCTACTTCCTATGCAGAAACAGCCTGCGCTTTGCTAGTGGAGACTTTTGGAATCAAGAAGAAGATCCAGTTGCAGAGTCTCTCTCTCTCTCCTAATAAACTGGCAGTACCCAAGAAGGGGAGAGAGGCTGGGGGTAATGGATTGGACAGAGACCTAAAACAACATCCCTCTGGACAGAATATTTTTCAATAGCCCACTGCTGCACAAAACTGATCTAAGCTGCTTTTCTGCTTGACGGATGATTTAAGAGACTTAGCTATGGAAAAGCAGTATATAAACCCTGACATCTCAACAGAATAAGTGAAATCTCTGGAGAAATCTTGGTATTAAGTGACAAATACAACAAATAAGGAAGCAGACTGTACTACTTGAGGACATTGATATGACTACTTTTTGTTTGTATTTAATATTTTCCAATTCTGTTCCCCATCAAGAAGCTGATTGGAGCTATGAGTGTGACAAGATAAAACAGAGTTACATGGAGGAACCCCTGGTTGGTGTCTTGGGTTTGGAGGTATATCGGCAGCTGCATTTCTACTGGACTATGTGCTTAATGTTTATTTAGTTTTATTGGAGCCTAACTCAGACCTGTTTAGAGTTGCTGTTTAAAGAGGACCTCTTATTAATTTTTATAGGGTATGGGGTGCAAGTTTCTTGATAAGTGGGGCCTTTGTTCTCCTACTTCCTTTTGATCTTTCTTGCCTCATTGTTAAGAGCCCTTAGGGGCTTAATTAAATTTGTCATCAGGAGGCAATGTTATTCATGCCTTCCTCCAAGGTGATGCAATGGTATAATCAGTTATGTTGGGGTTAGTACACTGTGCTCCTATGAGGACCGTGGTGGAGCATGGAATGGGCACTTGTTTGGAAGCCATCTTTAAAATGTAGTGTAGTCCTTAATCTGCAGGAGCTTCCCATAATCTGCTGTCTGTGCTCACTGTAAGTCTTTTTTTTTTTTTCTTTTTATATGAATATGCCTTTTTAGCATTTTCTGTTTGCTGTCATACTTTACAGGGATTTTTATGCTGTTCTATGTTTGTGCTACCTTTATTACTGCTATTTAGATTGCATAGTCTGACACATCTGTGATGCTTCTTTTTACTGCTCATTGTATATGCAGAGCTTGGTGGTTACTCCAGTGTGAATATGTGTACTTACTTATCTAAACTTACCTAGGAAGCTAGAATGGCTTCATAGACAGTTCATTTTTTGATATTTGCTCCACAGTATTCTGTATTAATATTAGCAAGCACAAAATAAGTTGCTGTTTATTTTGTATACAAATAGCAGAAACACAGCATTTGTTACAAATTCTAGCCAGTATCTTACCTAACTATAGTTCTAATTGGTATTAATTAGCAGAAACATACCTGCTATTAGTAAAGAGAAACATACAGTTTGTTTATTTGGTATCTGAAAAGCAGAAACAGTGTTTGTTACAATCTCTAACCTGCATCTTATTTAACTACAGTGCTAATTGTTTTAGTAAGCAGTAACATACTTGGTATTAGTAAAAAGAAACATACAGTCATTTGTTTATTTGTTATTTGAAAAGAAGAAACATGGTCCCCCAGATTTAGTAAACTCTGTGTAGGAATAGTGCAAGCCCTGCAAGGAGTGTAAACTGGCCATGTCTGCAGCTCCCCCTCAGCAGTGCGTCTTGCATATTAATGAAGGCATGCTACTGAGGGAGAGCCATGTACATGATTACCGAATCAGTGTAGGGGGTTTGTCACAGTGCTTGGAGATGTGTAACACACCCCCTGCACTGTCAAAGTGCTGTGCGGCACTAAAAGATTAATGTAAAGTGTCCTTGGAGAGTTATTTATATTTTATTTTATTAATGCCACAAAGGGGGTGTGTGTTACAGTGTTTTTAATTTTAATAAAAAGGTCAAGTTTAAGCATAGCTGGGGGGGTTGCATTGTATGGCATGGTGCCCAGCAGTGCTTAAAAGTAACTGAGAGCTATACAGAACAGTATAGCTCTGATCACCATATCTTCAGTAGCTGAATGGTTAAAATGATACTTGGTGTGAAGTAGGTGCATGGTTCGAATACTGGCAATTCAGCTTTTTACATGCGATAGGGACATTTTTTAAATGTTTATTTTTTTTCATGTATACATTTAAATTTGTTAACTGGGTTAGTCTAGCTTGATTTGAAGCCCATATGTAGTGGAGACCCCAGTATAAAAGCCCCAGTTACACACAAGTGTCCAATAACTTAAAGTTACACTACCGGATAATGTTGTGAAATGCATATGTTTAGGGGATATAAAGTAAAATAGATACACATAATAATAAATCATCATTAATGAGCAAATACTTTCAATACATTTTTTTAAAAACTGTAGTTTTCCCGTACCTAAGCACTGCTAAGCTAAGCCAAGCAATGCTCAAACAGGACCTGTTTTAGCAGTAATTAGCAACACACAGCTCTGCTTAGCTGGTTTGGGCACTGCTAAGCAATCCCATTTTAAGCAGCACCATTGCCAGTTTAAGCACTGTTTAACTAAGCTTAGTGGATTTGCATGGTGCTAAGCTCCACTTAGCATTTTTAAAAGTGGTCCAATGGTGGCAAAGAGCAGGAAAATAGCCTTATTTAAGCTGCATAGGTAGGAATACAGCCAGAACCTGTTGGAGTTTTATCACTGCATGACATATGGCTGGATTCAGAGAGGAAGCATGCTTTTGGGTGCAGAGCTGGGGCATGTAGAAGTCCAGGGTCATGGCTGGGGTCCTTGTCAAAGACTATGGTGCCAGACTGCTCCAGGGCCAGTACCAGGGCTCTGAGTACAAGTCTGAGGCCTGGAACCATCTGACACATGACCTCAACAATGCTACTAAAATCCCTCTCACTGGTGAGCAAGTGCATCATCATTATGACGATCTGAAGAGGAGGAAGGGCGTGCTCTTGGCCCAGTGGATCCAAGATGCTTGGGACCAGAATGCCCCAGAACTTTGTAAATATAGGAACCATTGCTTTGCCAAATTCTAGCATGAATATCTGATAGACAGGTACGCATAATGGTGTGTTTCCCTTCCCACAGTCAGAGAGGAGAGGGCTCGCAAATTAGAGGCTCCCGCAAGGCACCTAGCAAGGCTGCACTGAGAGTGGGGTGAGTACAGATATATCTTGCAATATATAGTCATATAAATAAGAAAGAGTACATTAGTAGCTGCCAGTAGGTTTATTCTGTTCTGAGTGTACTGCAATAACATTATTAATGTGTAGGAATGACATGTGCATACTGCATTAATTCTAATGATCTGGTAATAAAGTACACTGACATTCTAAATGTGAAGGGAATAAATGACATTCATTCATGATCTACAGGAAATACAGGACAACTGCAGTCAGAATTGTGAAGGAAATAAAGTTAGTATTGCATAGGTTCTGTAATATCAACACACCTTCAATGCATACATTATTTAAACTGGAGAACAATCTTCTTCTTCTTCTTTCAGCTTTTCCCGGTTAGGGGTCGCCACAGCGGATCACCTGTCCGCTCATGATTGGCAGTGGAGTTTTACAGTGTTGAGTTACCAGCCCAGCACCCAACCTTCCACGGAAGGTACACACACATGCATAGGGCCAATTT
Organism: Protopterus annectens; assembly: GCF_019279795.1. NCBI lineage: Eukaryota > Metazoa > Chordata > Ceratodontiformes > Protopteridae > Protopterus > Protopterus annectens. Next base: position 446,358,192 of record NC_056732.1, on the reverse strand, counting down.
AAAGTGTCCAATCCACCTACAGCATGTCTGGGATGTGGGAGGAAACAGGAGCACCCAGAAGAAACACACAGAACCACAGGGAGGTTATGCAGACTCCGCACAGAATGCACCCCAGCCGAGGATTGAACCGGGGAACCTCTTGCTGTGAGGTGACAACGCTAACTGCTGCACCACCGTGGCTGCCCTATTTAAACTGGAGAGCAATAAAGTTTGTCAAATGTCCCTGCAGTATCATCCTCCCTTGTAAGATCCAACCATAAAATGGTCACATTCGAAGTCACTATCTCCCACGACCTACCTCTAGCTAGAGTCAATCAAAAAAACTTCTCCAAAGCTGATTACAGCCTCCTGAGGGATGGTATAAACAGCTTCACATCCCCCTCCCCCTCTCTAGGAACTGGCACCAGTATCCAAAACTATGCCAAATTACTATACAAACATTTATATAGATGCATGGAATCAGGAATACCTAACAGGACTAAATCATCCTTCGCAAGGAAGAGTAAACCTGTCTGGTGGACATCTGCAATAAATAAACTCTATAACAAAAGAAAAAAATGCTGTCCAGGACCAAGGAGGACCAAGTGCCCAGTTGGAAGCAATCTCTCCTTAGTCTATTCAAGCAAATCAGAGCACTAGTGGAATCCTCCAAAGCAAACTTCGAGTCCAAATTGGGCACATCTACTAGAGACAATCATAAGGCCTTCTTCACATATGTCCATATTCTCAAAGGTAGCACCCAGATCTGTTCAGAACTGGTGGTCAAGGACACCACATATACAAATGCTGTAGAAGCAGCAAACTTGCTGGCTGACAGATTCAGTGAAAATTTCACCCCTCTGCCCCCCCCATCAGTAAATCAGGGCATTCCCAGTACCTGCCCCCTTACCCTTATATCTAGGAATCAGGTTATCACTGCTCTCGCAAAGGCAAAAAAATACAGCCTCCATGGGACCTGATAACATCCCAGGCTGCATCCTACATGAACTCAGGTAGTAACTTTCATCACCATAAGATGCCCTATTCAACCAAAGCCTGAGTACCAATTTTGTCCCAGATGAGTGGAGGACAGCCACTGCCATCCCTTTATACAAAGGTGGAGCATTCACTGATCTGGGAAATTATAGTCCCATCAGCCTAATTAGCCTGATCTGCAAGGCCATGGAGCAATTATCATGGACCTCATTAACAAGGACATTGGCAACCTCAAAACACTTGATCCACACAGTTTGCCTTCGTCAAGAGGAGGTCATGTCTGTTAAATCTGGTTGACATTTTTGAGACAGTCACCAAAGCCATGGATGAGGGGAAGACACTATTCCCCACTCGGGCATAATAGATAAACTCTCTCAACTAGGCATCAATCTGTATGTTACCAGATGGGTAGTTAGCTGGCTCACTGATAAAACCCACCTAGTCAAAATAGGGGAAGCTAGCTCAAGCAGTAGACCTGTATTGAGTGGCTTACCCCAGGGTTCAGTCTTGGGACCTCTGTTATTTGGAATATACTTTTTTGAGGTACAGGCCAAAACCAGTGGGCTATGGCTGACCAAGTTTGCAGGTAACTGCAAGTTGGGAGCTGTCATCAATTCCCCTAGTGACGTGGACATCCTCCAAGAGGGTCTCACCCAAACAAATGACAGGTGCCAGAAACATGACCTCAAGCTGAATACAAAAAAATGCATCATCATCCCCTTTGGGGAGAGAGATGTCCCCACAAATTATCACATTAATAACAATGTTCTAAGTATGCAGTTAGCCGTAAGGGATTATGTACCCAGATTGATAGCAGCCTGACTTTTGACCACCATGTTACTACCATTGTATGGAAAGCTTTCTACATGGCCCACCTCATAGGTAAGGATATCTCATCCAGGGACATGGAGGTCATAACATCTCTGTATTCTTCCCTTATAAGGCCCATTATTAAGTACAGCACCCCATTCAGCATGTACCTCACAAAGCACATGCAGCAGCTGGAGAGACCACAGAGGTTCCTCATCAGGAGAATCCAGGGCCTCAAAATTCTACCATGCACAGATGGGCTAAAAGCTCTATCCCTCTACTCTGTTTCATACAGACTCCTCAAAGGTGACCTCTGTCTGGCATATAAGGTGATCTCAGACCCTGCCGTGATGGGACTGCTGCATATCCGCAAGTCAAGCTCCACTCGAGTAACCCACACATGCGGCCTCAACCTGGTCTGTGACATCAATAGGACTTGCTGGTGGGGCAGATTTGTGTCCCAGAGACTCCCAACCTATGGAATAGACTCCCTCTCCATGTCAAGCAGAATACCTCTTTACCCCTTTTTAAGCACAATCTGGATAACTGGATGGGAAATAGAAAAAACATCCCTGGGATTCCACCCATGTCCCTGCTGGACAGGGGCATTGGGTGCTGATTTGTTAATGCATGGGCTAAACTCTTGGCTAGGCTTATAAGACCCTCAGGGCCAATAGCCTAGTAAATTCCTACGATCCTATGTATACCAATGATTGTGCCATGTCACTCTCAATAAAGCTTTGTCCTGCCAATGTATACTGGTCTGTTGTTGAAGAAATCCAACTGTACGGTGCTACAAACCAAATATGGGTATAACACAATGAAGTGACTGAAGTTTGGCTGCTAAAGAACTGTTATGCTAAAGTCTAGATGTGGAGCTGTACTACAAGATAGAATGCAAATTGATACATGTGCTGCACTAAATTGTAAACCTTGAATAGTAATGTGTAAGGTATTATAGTGTTTCCCTCAAGATTGTCTTGTGTTAACCTTTGCATTTCAGCTACACTCATTCCTGACCGTAGGTATCCTGATGCAGGCAAGTATGACACAGTAGTAGTTGTAGACTGCAAATATACCATTTGCAAATGTATATCGGTCAGGTAGGTATCCCAGCACCCTGATATGGTCTGTACAGATCACACATATTCCCAACCACTAGGGGTTGTGTACACCTGCATACCAAGTATTAAAACACACTTCACCTACTATCTCTGTCATGTGTGAATCTCATGCATGTATGTTCAACTGTCACTGCAGTCTCCTGTGACACTGTTCCGATATTTCCAGGTCATACTTTGTCAGCAGGTGAGCTGTAGGCACATATCAGTCAATCAACAGACGGCAGTGGCCCAGTCACTCAGTGTGATAAGCAATACATATGTTGTTATTTTTTCCACACACAGACCAGGGTTTGAATCCAGGGACCAGTAGTAAGATTTATTTATAGTAACAGACAAGTACTACTGACTATTTAGAGAAACAGTCATGTACTGTTAACAGATATTCTCCACACAGGACTTGCAGGTAAAGAAATGTCTGCAATAGCTGTATAAAGTGTATACTAATGTCTGTGTCAAGATGTACTAGTGTGTAAACAGCATTGCTCATCCAGGTGATAAGCCTCCATTAAATTAAACATCATGAAGTACACTACTATTCCAACTAAATAAGACAACTGAAATGTTCTACTGTTGTTATGACTGTATGCCTGGTGGATCTGTGAATGTGTGCTGATAGTGTAACCCAATGTCTACAAATCACAGCAGGATAGGTAGAAACACCCTGCACTGTGCACGATACATGTCTCTCAATTGTCATGCTGTCACAGCTAGTGATCATTGCTGCCAATAACCTTGGACACAGATATAAATCCAGTTGAAGTATGCCAGTAACACACTCACACAACATCGGTGCAGAGTATACCTTGTTAGTCATATATGTTCCCCTGACATGTAATAGTCCCCTGTAGTTATGTACCTATAGTTCTTACAGCGTAGCTCATACCATCCTATGTGTACAGCTTGAAAGTTATGTCTGTGCTACAGAAACTATAGGGCACATGTAGATGTAAGGTGAGGGCAGACCTGTAGAGTATCAAGCAGCACTGTTGTGAAAATATAGCCTATACAGCTAGTAATGGAATGTCTTTCTCTCCCCCCACCCCTTATCTGCATTGCAAGTATTTATGCTTATACTATGGGTATGGTTTCATTTCCACATATGTTGTTCTCAAAAACTAATATTGGGCCTTGTGTTGTATTATCGGTTATATATTACAATGGTTGTATAATAACATACCTTGTTGAAATTCCACTGTTGTTGGCCTTTTGCCGTAACTGTTACGGGCATGCTGTTACAATACTGACTGTTATTCCAATTATGCCTGTGTTCTGTATGCTATGCAATTTTATTGTTCTGGGTTTATTGGAACACCCATGCATACCATTACAACTAATGTTTAAATGTTCCGTTCATGACTGACCTATACACCTTGACAAACCTCAGCACCATAGGACAATATGGTAGGCCGGTTATAATGAATCTACCTATCCCACCTCATCTGGCTGTGGCATTGGGTCCCAGCACATCTGAAACCCAACCTGGAGCTGCTCCTTCTGCTGGTCCTGCACCAACTTTGGGTGGAACGGCCTCTGGGGATGGAGGCCCATCCTTTCTTGGATGCGGGCACGTAGAGGAGGTTGTCACCCGGACTCAGGTTTCAGGTATGATGTGCAGGGTCATCCAACATGACTTGGATGATAGACTGTGGTAGATCAAGGACAGACTGGCCCACCTCGAGGGGCAGGCTGGCCACGGTGCCCAGCCCCCAGCACAGCCACGTTCGGGGCTGTGAAGGGGCAGTGGTAACTGCCAATGGGTGGGTATCTCAGTCCCACTGTTGCCATTTGGAGGCACTTGGTCCCCCGATTCCCAACCACCCTCCCCATCCAAGGTGTTTAACCCCCTCATGTGTCATGCACCACCCCTGTCCGCTGTCTTGTCTGTCTTCTTTGTCTGCAAAAGCACCTCTCCTACCCAACTTACTCCCCAAATGCACCTACAACCATTCCCCAACATCTCACTCTCACCTTAAAAAAGGGGGGGGCTTCTGTCCTAAAAAATATTTTGTCCCATGCATACCTCTCCATTTTGCACCCATGTACACTACCATGAATCTATCATCCCATCAATTAATCAACAAAGTTATGTCACCCACACTCCTCCCTGTGGGGTGTGAGACTCCAAATTCCAAATTGTCCACATCATGCACAGCTGTTGCTGCCCAAGAAATGGAGAGCCATGGTCCTTCCTACACCCGTCCTGCACATCCCTACTGCCTTTTATATTGTTTTTTCCCCTGCTTGCCCCCATGTCACCACATTCCTATCACCCTCTTTTTTTTTTCTTTTTTGAAAATAACCAGGGTTTAAGCAGGGATAAGCACCACTTAGCATTGTGGTGCACCACGCAAACCCTCGCAAACACAGGCAAACTTTCTTAAAACTCCTTTAAACTGCTTTAATTACCTTATCTGATTCTGACACTATTCTGCACATCAAGAATATAACCAGCTCTGCCAAGTCTCAGACCCAAGACCTTCTGAACTGCAGTCAGAGTAACACACCACTAAGCCAACTCATCTCTGAGGAATTACTGCATGCAGTACAGTCATGTAACATTAGGGAAAAAGGACACCCCTACAAAGTATTGAACCCAGGACCCTCTGAACTACAGTCAGAGCAACACACCACTAGGCCAACTCAACTCTGGGGAATTACTTCTGCTTTTCTAAATATATCATACAGTACAGTCATGTAACAGTAGGAAAAAAAGACACCCCTGCCAAGTATTTTATCCAAGACCTACTGAACTACAGTTCAGTGCAATACACCAGTAGGCCAACTCAACTCTGGAATTACTGGTGTTTTTATGAAGATATGCTGATTACCAGTGACACTACTTCTACATATAATGTGATAAATGACAGTGTACTTGGGCCTGTTATGCAGACACTGAACCAGTACACAGCCAAAGACATGTTGATGGATTGACGAGAGGCCTACGGTATCAGGTACAGCTGACAACTGCAAAGACTGTTGCAGAATGTTCACAGTTGTGTCACCTACTTATGGCATGGTTGTCATCAAACCTGTTCTATGTGCTCAAGTACTGGCAAGGCAGTCCATATTAATTTTACAAAAGCATGTCAGACAGGTCAGTGTCACACATCATAGCCATCCAAACACAAATGTTCATGCCAGTCCTGTGCAACACACTGTATGCATGCACATATATCTTGCAACTACACCTTCCATAATAATAATGCAGTATCTCTATCTGTTACATTCCTAGCATGTCTGACATCTAGACACCCACAGTTCATGCCCACAGTTGAGTCTATTGCAACACAACTGCATGCTTGTCAATACAACCTAAAAATAACTGAGCCTTGCAGTGTCCAGCAGAACTGGTTGTTGCTACGAAAGCCACTGCCACCCACAGTAGCATGTCAAAGGCCTGAAGGGTGGGACACAACAAAAATATGAATACGTGTCCTAAATGTCCCCTGCCACTCTCTGGATGGTACTACTACTTAACATATGTACCAGAGGCACATGCTTCACCTGGACTGTTATGGGTACCCTCACCCTGGCCATGCTGTGACACAAGAGCTGACACTGCTCTCTCATTGACATATACAGCTTGCTGTCCCACAGTCTCTTCACAATGCCCAGCATGACTCCTGGCCAGAATGCAGCAGCTCCAGCCTGCTACACATGAAGCAGTATGTTCAGCTACCTGCTACAGACCTACCACACCTCCCAGACACCTAGAGCAGGGCATCCACTAAACAACCATATATAAAGGGTTGGGGAGGAGTGTTCAGGTGACAGGGACATATGTCACAGTCTCACCCTACAAACATACACAGCTGATAGACCAGCATCAACTGCAGCAGCATGCACATTCAGATAAAAATGATGTATGACACTCACATCTGCCTGTCTCCTTACTGACCCCAACACACATTGTTAAACAGTAACCTGCCACAGAATCAGAAAATCTGTTAACAATGGCCAAACACAGCATGCAAAACTATGGACATACCACATCATTTCAAACAGTGAGCAGTATTTCTACCTACCCTCTGTGATGCTGCAGGTCCCACACCTCGATAATGCCCTCCTCACAGGCCAGGAAAAGGGCCAAGGCCTATATGAAGGCCTTAATTATAGCACTGTGTTGCCATGCCATTGGCCAATGGCAATGCAACCCAGCTGTTCTGGATGCTATTAGCAAGTGTGAGGCACAGACTGGTGCACAGGCAATCACCTGTTTATGAGCATTACCTACAAAAGGCAAGTTGCTGTCTATAGTACAGAGGTCTGTGATTTAATTCATGAAGACAGACTGATTTCCAAGGAAAAATACCACTGGAATTCTGCTCACAAAGAAATAAAGCAGTATACCAGGTATGTCATACAGTTAACCATGTAATGGAATACAGATGTGGGGATGCAGTCATGGGAAATAGGAATGTCAACAATAGTTCTCAACAACATATCTTGGACTGACATTTTGCTATTAGCCTGCTGTCCAGTACCTACAGTCTTGCCTTTTGGCTCTGTCTGCAGTGACATAGATTGCAGCTCTGGCCCCTGTGTCCACCCAGCAATGGTCAGCTCACATAGAAATGCTACTGGATTGTCTGCTATACAACAGAGACAGTAACTACTGCTGGATACAGCTAACATATCACATCATGTAGTGTCAAGTGCCCCTCTCGGTCTGTGACTGTCATACAGAGTTAGTTCAAAGATTGTCCAGGTGTCCATTACTGTCCCTGATGTACTCTGGCTAGGTCACTGTATACTCCACACTTGTATCTCATTGCCTGACAGCCATGGCTAGCATACCTGGTGACCCCCTGCAGCAGGACAGCAGGTTATAGGCAGTAGTAGTGAGGAGACACAGGCTCCACCTCAGCAAAAGTGTCTACATATTGAGCATACAATGTAAGGGAATGAATACAGTACCAGATATTAATGTACCATTACTGTGTTGTGAGGGGTCTGGCATGTCACAGACACATTCCCCACACTCTGGGGACACCCATTACATATTGTCCAAATGGTTTCCAGACATCCACATTTGTCTGGCATGGGTCCACATATATCAGGCACATGTACACATTCTGCAAACATCTGGGTATTGCAGATGTTGGACACCTACAAGAAGGAAGCCCTACACCACATATGCACTGCCGTCAGTTATTGTGTAGCACAGATGTTGCTGGAATGTCCACATGCACTTGTAGTACCACTCACATAGCTCTCAGATGTTGGCTGTATGACATGGTACTATAACATTACCCATAGGGGGCACACCACAGTTGATGGCAGTGATGGGTGTGGACTCATAACACAGTGTCACAGCACACAGGCCATAACTGGTATAACTAGGACCATACAAGATTACTAGGCTATGGCCCTGACCCCCCCCCATGTGCCTAGGCCACATATTAGCTGATGTGTATGCAGGGCAGCACCTGATGCCCCAGTCTGACAGGGACACAGCTGGTATGCCAAGGGTGTATGTGCAGTTAATCCCATAGATTAAGCAGCCCCTGCAAGTACGGCAACTGCACTGCTCCAAAAAGACCAGATAGCATTACAAAATATTGAGAGCCAGCAGACTGTAGCATAAAGAATTTGTTGTAAATATTAGCTCAAAAGCATAGTAAAAAAGAGACAAAACAGACTGGTTTCTGTTGTAAAAAGTTACAAAGCCTTCTTCAGTGCAGTAAAGACATATACACTTGTTCTCCTTTTTATAGGCAACCACTAGATGAGGCTCCAAATTAATGAACTAATTAACCATACCAATTAAAGGTATTCATTAAGCCCTGGTGAAAATAACCCCCCAGTTTGATGATCCATTTCTTCTCTTTATTATTTAAAATCTGATGCCAACCTGATTTGATGTTCTCTGTCCAATAATTCTGTCTATCACAGTAAAGTTAAACAATGCATTATTATGTATCTCAATGTGTTTGTATAAAACATTCGTGAGCTTCTTGTGTCTGATGTCACTTAGATGTTCAGAAATTCTGAATTTTAAAGGCCTGAACGTTTGTCCCACATAAAATGCAGAGCAGGTGCAGGTCGCCAAGTAAATCACCCAGTCCTTCTGACAGTCTGCAAAAAAAGAAAATATCAAATACTTTCCAAGTGTTTTTGCTGCTGAACTGGCATGTCTTCATCATGCTTCTATAAAGGATACAATGGCCACAGGCAAAACATCCCTTAAGTTGGCCCCCCACGAGAGTAGTTTGTATAGAATCACCCTTACATCTCCAACCATATTTGTAATGACTTAAGAATGAACCCAAATTATTTCCACTCCTGAAAGAGAAATGACATCTGTCATCCAAAATGTTGCATAGTTTGGTATCTGCTAAGAGTCTGTTCCAATGTCTACGGACACTGTTAAGTAGGACATCAGAATTCCTTCCATAAGTAGTAACCAGTCGGACCGTGGAATCCTTATCCATAGTCTTTTCCCTGTATGTTAAAAGATCCTGCCTGTCATGCTTGGCCACCCAATGTCTGGCCTGATAAATGTTCCCCATTTTGTAGCCCCTATTCTTGAATCTAGTGGTTAGATCTTCTTGATTTACCTGATAAGTAGCATCATTTGAAGATATTCGTTTCATACGCAAAAATTGTGATTTTGGGATTTTTCTGCATATATGTGGAAGATGAAAGCTGGTAGCATGGAGAAGGGAGTTATATTGGGGGTATTTACAATACACTTCTGATGTTAAAGTATGATCATTGTTCCTAGTGATTAAAACATCCATAAAATGTCATAGGTGGCTGTAAATTGTATACCCCATTTGTTTTCATTTAAATATCCAACAAACTCTGTAAGATAGTCAGGGTCCGATCTCCATACTAACCAGCAACCATCCAAGTATCTTCTCCAAATATCGATTTCATCTAGATAGAGATTGTGTGTATTGTCATAGATGAGCTGTTCCGCAATGTGGGCCACGAAAAAAGTCAGCATATATGGGAGCAAATGAGTCTTCCAGAGCAGTGCCTTGTATTTGTAAGTAGCATTTGTTCTGGTAATAGAACACGTTCTTGGTTAGAACGTGTTCCGCAAGGCAAAGTAAAAAAGTGTTGAAATCTGGTTGATACAACTCTGACTTATATAACCAGTATTTAATGTTTCCAGGCCCGCCCAGTGAGAAATGTTAGTTTGCAATGCTGAAACATCTAGGGTGCAAAGTAACCACCCTGGCTCAAGCTGCATCTCAGAAATAACTTTAAGCAATTCCGTAGTGTCTTGGATGCGGGCCCTAACCCATTTCAGAAGTGGTTTAAGATACTGTTTCAGAAACTGGGATAATGGTTCAGTGATAGAACCCTGACCTGAAACTATAGGTCTACCAGGTGGATTTTCTAAATTCTTGTGCATTTTGTGTAGAAAATATATATGCTGACTGGAAGGGTCAGGCACCGTAAGGTGATGTAATGTGTTGTCCATGATGATTCCCTCATTTTTAGCAGATGCCAAAAACTGATTGATTTGTTTCTTGAAACCGGGAGTTGGGTCCAATGTCATGTGAGTATAGTGACAACTGTCAGTTAGATCTCTCATAGCTTCTGTGTTGTATTGGTTCCAATCCTGTACAACCACACTGACCCACCCTTGTCTGCAGACAATATTGCCAAATCATGGTTTGTATCTAATTCATGGATAGCCTCCATTTTGATCTTTGAGAGATTGTTTGATTTGGCACAGAATTCCCTAAAGTGGAAATGCAGATCTTTGAGAATACAGTTCTGAAACATTAGCATGTTATGATGCATTGGTGGCATAAAATTAGATTTGTGGTATCTGAATCCATCCTGCAATTCAGGATTAGGTACTATCTGAAAAAATAATCTTAGGTTAAGTAATCTACAAAATGAGATAATATCTTGTGCAAATGTATCGTCAGACACATAAAAGCCAAGTATAAAATTAAGACCTTTATTCAAAATATTTCTTGGGTGGGTGACAAAGGGGTGGATAAGATATTCAGTACATTATGTTCTATTTCTGCACCATCAGTTTCAACAATCCTTCCATATTGCCCACCTTTGTGATGTTTTCTGCCCCCCTCCTTTGCTTGCCCCTAAAGGGATCTGTGTATTGCTTAATTTAGAGGTTGGGGAATCTGGGGCATGCTGTGCATCAGGCTCTAAACCTGACAAGGACTCCTCACCAAAAGTATCATAGCTGGATGAGGAAGGCTTCTTTAAAATAGACCTTTGTCTTTTCCTATTGACCAGTTTCCTATGTGTTTGTTTGAACCTGATGTGCTTATTACTGGAAAAGGGGTGCCCACCTTCATAGTCAGCTAGATCCCTATCCCTAGCACTGCTTGAGAATAAACATCAGTTGGTTTCTGAGTGATTTAATAGCAGGGGCTAATATTGTCCTGAGTCTTACTAAATGCTGGATATTTATATGAACACTTTATATTTGAAGAGTCACTGACCAAATTGGTTCTGATAATTGAGTGTTGAGACTTAGCACTGCTTAAAACATATTTATTGAGGAGCAGGGGCTAATATTGTCCACACTCAACCATTCTTTTATTGGATTGGTACACGAACATAGTGTTGCTGTAAAAGTTGCCTATTGTTTCATAATCTATGTGACTTATAATCTATATGACAAGAATTTTTGAAATAGCAGTATAGACCTTTTCTTGACCATTGGATCAAACTTAAGCCTTTTGGTTACTCCAGTTGGGGCATTTATTATACAGTCATAGTTCCAATACCTGGTATCAGTATAAGAGATAAACAGTATTTACTATAAGTGCTGATTATTGACCACCAATGGATCTTACTAACCTGCTGCAGGGTTTATCCTCAGACAGGGACGATTTGGCCGTCTTTGGCCTAGGCAATACAGTTAATCAAAATGGGCCTAAGGATTTGGCTTTGGAAAACACATGTGAAGCACAGTTTCTTAAACAAAATAAAAGTATGAGGTGAGGTCCCTTCGACTCAATGTATGGCATTCTAAGCTCTTCAAGGCATACCTAACCAAGGGCATTTCACCAAGGGGGCTGAGAGTACGTATATAACAATTGGTTCATAATATTGACACAACCCTGACAAAACAATGGGCCTTGGCTCAACAAAGAGCTTCCATGGGTTTTGTGGAAATTTTAGCTTCTCATTACGAGAAAACTATTGATAAGGATATATCAGAAATTACCCAAATGTGAGCAGACATTCAGAAATTTGAAGGACAAGAATCCTATAACACTGGTTTTAGGAAACTTAGCCAGGACCTTTTAACCCTGGAGCAGCAGTTGAAAGAAAGGAAAATGAAAATGTTCCATAGGGATCTAGCTGACTATGAGGGTGGGCACCCCTTTTCTAGTAAAGAATACATCAGCTTCTAACAAACACATAGGAAAGTGGTCAATAGGAAAAGACCAAGGTCTATTTTAAAGAAGCCTTCCTCATCCAGCTATGATACTTCTGGTGAGGAGTCCTTGTCATGTTTAGAGCCTGATGCACAGCATGCCCCAGATTCCCCAGCCTCTTAATGAAGCAATACACAGATCCCTTTAAAGGCAAGCAAAGGAGGGGGGGCAGGAAACATCACAAAGGTGGACAATATGGAAGGATTGTTGAAACTGATGGTGCAGAAATAGAACATAACAATGTACTGAATATCTCATCCACCCCTTTGTCACCCACCCAAATAAAAATTTTGAGTAAAGGTCTTAATTTTATACCTGGCTTTTATGTGTCTGAAGATACATTTGCACAAGATATCACCTCATTTTGTAGATTACTTAACCTGAGGTTATTTGTTCAGACAGCACCTAATCCTGAATCGCAGGATGGATTCAGATACCACAAATCTAATTGTATGCCACCAATGCATCATAATGTGTTAATATTTCAGAATTGTATTCTCAAAGATCTGCATTTCCACTTTAGGGAATTCCATGCCAAATCAAATAATCCGTCAACGATCAAAATGGAGGCTATCCATGAATTAGAAACAAACCATGATTTGGCAGTATTGTCTGCAGACAATGGTAGGGCAGTGGTTGCACAGGATTGGACCCAATACAACACAGAAGCTATGAGACAGCTAACTGACAGCAGGGGTGTAGCCAGGATTTTCAAATTTATACTCACAGCTCCCAAACTGCTGCCCCCCCCCCCCATCAAGCCACACCCAAATCAACATGTTGTGGTCTTCGGAGTTCTGCTCTCTGAACTGATCACCGGCAGTTGTATGCCAGGATAATAACTTGCATGATAAAACAATATAGGCATATCAGTCCAAAGGTGCATCTTCCTTACATAGAAATAATATAAAATGACTTTCCATTTACCTTCAGTCAGATTTCACTCCAATGGAGCTTTACCCAGATGCCCATTTATGACTGCATTTTAATATAGTGTGACACAGCCCCCAGATTTCTAAAACAAATGCTGACATGAGTAATTTTTAGTAGCAGTGCTACCATGTCTTGCCTAATTGTTCTCCTGCCTTTGTCCAGTTTTCCTGTTCATTCCTGCCTTGGAGATGAGAGCCAAGAAGTCTGCAGTCAAACCAAGAGTATGCTGTTAGCAATGACTAAGCCCCTGGCCAGTGTTTCAGAACTGGCATATCGTATATAAAAGGTTTGATCTACAAATGAATGGGTTGATGCTGTGTATTGACACTAGTGTCTACTCATATTCTAACTGCTGTCAGAGTCCTAGTAACTGGCTTCAAGAATTTGTTAAATAGCTGGTGTCATTCTAGTGAGATCCAGTTTATATAACCCTGGAACAAGATTATCAGTAGTCTTACTTGGCTTTGCAAAAATTCTGCATCTCTTGTTCAATGGGTTCTGGGTACTGGCTAAACTGCCCCTGCATGATTTTTTAGGCAAAGTTCACCTTATGAATATCTCAACTTAAATGCATGCAAAGCCAGACTGGTCAACATCAGTGTGACTCTTCTCAATGGCAGGAGTCTTAACAATAAACTGAACTGGAATTTTCATGTATGTGTAGCTACAGAAACAGTGTTCAAATGCTAGCAAAGCAGTCCTTCCTTGCTGGGTTTGCATCTGCCGTCCATTTAAGCCCACTAGGAACTGTGCCGGGATATCAGTGCTCCATACTGATGGTATGGCTTTTGAAGGAATACTTGGAGACATTCCCTGTGAACTCAGAACTCCAATTTACCCTAGGAAAGTCAAACTTCAAGTAACCAACATCACTATCTTTAAGGCAAACCCCATGCAATTATGCAATGAAATCACAAGAGATTACCCCTTCCCCGGAACAGACTCCTTATTCATGTGAAACCCAGGCCTGTTGAAATGCAGTTTGGAGCAAGGGATGGGAAATCACAAATTAACCCTTGGCTTGTCACTTGTGGTCCTTATGAACAGAGGCAGTTTGTAGATACCCTTAGAGATAGGCATATTCCATGACTGTTCTATTCCATGGGCATTAACAATTGGGAAAATTGAGGCATGAATGGCTAGGCTTAAAAAGGATCTAGGGCCGTTAGCCTAGTAACTTCCTAAATATATCCACTATACTTCTACAGTTGACCCTGTTTTTTCTGCCAGTTACACAAAGGTTCTTTATGGCCATCTAGTTAAATGCAATGACCTAGCAGCCCTGTCAGGCTATATATGACAGACGATTCAAAAATAAAGCATCCTGTTGGGTAGTAAATGTAGTAAAGTACACAACAAAAAGAAGAAACTATCTAAATTGCTAAGAAGGACTAGAACTCTCTCAGCATGAGAAAAGTATAAAAGAAGCTCACTAAGAAAGTGAAGCCACTATAAAGACTAACAAAACATTCCATGAACTGAAACTAGCAACTGCAGCAAAGGGTAACTACAAGTCCTTCAGCTATGTTAGAAGACTAAGAAATGATTGACAACACTACTCAGAACTTTTCTGCAATATTACTTCCCACTCCAACCCAAAAGATAGGGCAAACATCTCTCCTGAAGCTTCAATGCCAAATCCGATCATCCATGAGTCACTCCCCCACCTAAAATTGCAAAGGATAATGTCTTTAAGATATTCTCAAGATCCAAAAGCACAAACTGTATGTCTGGATAACATACTAGGTGGTCTAATCAACAATGTCAAACACCCTTGCTGATCCCCTCTTTAAACTCTTCAACCTAAGGCTAGCTACAGGCTATGTCCCCAAATCATGGTGCACTGCTGTAGTGATTCCGCAACAGCAGACCCCCTCATAGACCCTGGAAACCACAAACCCATTAGCCTTGTAGGATCATATGAAATAGAAGGCAACCAAGCCATGAGATCATTTATGCCTTGCCAATACCCACACCTGCATGAGTCTTAACATTGCTTGTGATATCAGAGACACGCTTACCCACATTCATTGACTTCAGTATGGAGTTTGCAAATATGTGTACTAGTTCCCACATGAAGGTTAATCATAACAAAATTGTTCTACCCATTGGGGAAAAAAGAATGGCAAAAGCCAAACTAAATTTCAGGTTATGTTTACATAAAATTAAATATCGAGCAAATACATTTCCAGGCCATCAAACTTACTAACAGGAATATACCAAAAGCATAAGACTGCTGTCAGTAAAGACCTCTTACCTTAAAACAGGAGGATAACAGTCACTACAAAACATATTACTACCCTACTGTCCAGCAAGGGACCTCCGCTCTAGTAACAAATTCTTACTACTCACAGGTAAGTCAAATAATGTTGCAGGAAACTTTCTCTACTCCCAATATGTTGCTAACCTCTGGAATAATATCCCCACACAAACAAACCACTCCAGCAAACTCAATAGTTTTAAACTACTGCTTAAACAACTTCTAAACCAGTCCTGGCCCTGTACATGCTCATCATAAGGTTAAAACGTTTACTGTATGATACTCTCCAAATACTCACCTTAAACTTAATATTCTCAACCTCTTACTGAAATGACAAAACAGTTTTTATACATAACCTGCTGCCTGTACATTCCACTAAATTGCACGTGTGCTCTTTAACTTCCACCTCCTTACAATCTTACAGTGTATAAATGTAACTACCATTTCTGTATAAATATAATTACAAATTAGCAAATGGAGCTTTTCTTCCTGGACCTCTGCTGAAAATGTGTACTTCCTAGTCAGACTTTCCTCATAAACAAAGACAAATAATAAATAAAATACATTCCCTTCACACAGTATGCACCTTCAAAGAAAAGTTGTACTTTTGCACACATTAATGTGCATAAATGAGTGTGGGAAGGACTAAATAAGCTTCTCTTCAATCAACTAAATTAATAGCCATAACATATACAAGTCAGAAAAAACTTAAGCCAGCTCTGAAGAATAGACTCATTTAATAAATTTCCCTCAAATGCTAAGAAAGGCAACTAAATTCCACCCCTCCTCTGCACTACAGGCAGAACAAGTAGATAACTTTGCTGAACACAGGTTAAAGACCATAAAATTACAGACAAAAACTGTGGTTATATAAGTATATTAAGGTGCTCTCTTCATTAGATTCAGGACTACACTTCCAGGTAAAAAGATTTGGGCAGCTCTACACTCCTGTTTGCCTTGAAACAGATTTCCGCCTTAAGCAAATTTGCCTTTTTATTTGCTTCATCCTGCTCTCAGCAGTCTATCATAAATCAACTATACAGCGAAAAAGAAAAAGTTGTATTCCCTCTGCTATAATAATCTCA
Source organism: Protopterus annectens (assembly GCF_019279795.1). Classification (NCBI taxonomy): domain Eukaryota; kingdom Metazoa; phylum Chordata; order Ceratodontiformes; family Protopteridae; genus Protopterus; species Protopterus annectens. The sequence goes on along the minus strand of NC_056732.1, from coordinate 446,341,625 downwards.
GTATAATATCTACAGTACACACAGTCATGGATAGCATGCATGTCAATATTCGACGACTATATTCAGTGTCCTTCAGTTAAACCTGTTAAATCATGCTTTACTCGTCTCTTACTTGTTATACCCACATCTCACATCTAATTCCTGTAGTTTGATATACAGTACCTTGGGAAATTAACTTTTTCACCACACACATGTACCCTACAAATAACCACTCTCATAAAAAGATCTGCTACAAAAAGCGCCACAGTAGCCATCAGAAAATTAGATCAGTTTTGTTCTGCTAATCATGTTGGTCAAAATGGGCTACAATTCAGTTCTGATAAAAATACCTTTCAACTTCTAACCTCAAGAATTCTTGGACAAAGCCAGAAATAATGCGAAAACAATGAGCCAAACAGGAACAGATTTTAAATGTTGCTCTTACTAACCTGAAAAGTAACATGCATTTTTTCCTGATGGATATAAAGTCTGAAACTGATATGTCTGCCATAAGTAATAGCAATTCTCAGTGATTTGTCAGAAAATACATACACACATTTTATGAGAAACAGAACAAAATATGAGGCAAAAATCTTAACTTTCTGAAAATCCAGACACTTCAGATGTATGAATGAAACAGATGTAGCACAACATCCAGGTAGATTTAAGCAGAAGTATATTTACATCCATTCCATAATATTTAATGCGGGAAAATGCCCACTTCAGTTCAGAAGTATAATACAGCTCTGATCTGCAGCAGTACATTTGAGAAGAAAAAAGCTTGACAACTAAATTTCCAGAAGAGTTGCAACTTGCTAGTTTGTTCGTCTTTCGGCTTTTCCCGGTTAGGGGTCGCCACAGCAGAACTCCGGTCCGCTAATGTACAAGGAAGTAAAGGACTGAAAGTGAATCCTGCCCATATCAGCTACAAATTGTCATCCTGCTGCAAAGCTAGACACATGCAGAAAAAAAATCCCTTACAAAATGAAGACAGCTGCAACATTATTAAAAAGGGAAAGAAAATCTAAAGTCTACAAAAAAAAATCTTACCACCTTACAAGCCCATCTCCTGGTGTCAGCAACGGCAGTCTACCAATTGCATGAGCTGTACCAATGTAAGACAAGGGAAAGCCACATCAAAGAACCAGGAAGTCAATTTGATTTCTTGTGACTTTTCCCTACCTTCCGAATAGTGACAAATGACCACTTAACACCCTGCAATTGACAGGGGTGAAACAAAGAAAGCATGCAAATGCCCAATGTGCTGCAAATTGCTTTGCAGTCTCAAGCAAGGCATTCTGTGCAGTGCACAATAACTTTTTTCATCATTTTTTTAAAACTGTGATGTCTTTCCCGTGGGCAGGGGTGCCAGAAGCTACTGAAGGCTGGGGAACACAGGGCAACAAAGGCAGCTAGTGGTCTAAAACTGCAGTTTATTTATTTATTTAGTTTTCAAATTGTATATACTACCATAAAAGTGAAGCATATGTGTGATATGAATGAGCTACATATATAATACTAATATGAATTGCATAAAGGATAACTGCACAAAAAATGTAAGCAAAATTACAAATGAATGTTGAACCTGTTTGGTGTATGATCATGTAGTAATAGCAGTATTGCCTATGTAAAACATCACTTCAGGCTATCCATTCCTTTAGCCCACTTTAAAGCCTGTATGAGAAGCCTACTTCCACTATAATGGAAGCATATGCAGTCAAAAGCATACTGCACAGAACAGTGCATGTATATGCATGTGTATGTATGTATATAACATACTGTTTTGGAGGAGTGGGGGTGGGGTGGGACATTGCATGTTTGCAGGACATCAACATCTCATTTTTGACCTGTCTACATCTTCCATGTCATCCAGAATAGTTATCTCTGACATCACGAAGTACGAGTATGACCTAAGTGGCTGATGTATTGCTTCAGAAAATGCCTGCAGAGTCAAAAGAACTGGATCATGGTCAGATGTGGCCCCATGCAGGGTAATATACCAGGTCCCCACCAGTCATACCAGTATCACATTATGAGTCCGTCTCTCCCCATTTACCAAATAACACTTTTCAAACATAGAAGTTTACATACTGTTTTACAAAGACATGCATCTGGAGCATTTCTCCCTGGGCCTCCGGTGAAAATTGGCTTTGTTCCAAGACAGACTTTCCAGGTAAACAAATGTTAAATAAATAAATAAAATTCTTTACTTTTACCATTATCACAGATATCTGGATTTCATTTAAATCTTTTGTTTCAAATATTACAGCAAAAACACTAACAGACTTTTTCTAAGCAAAACAAAGCACTCTCACATTGAAAACAGACTTAGCATGAGAAACAGTAAATGTCTAGACTCTCTTATCTTGAAACCAATGATGAATGAAAATGCATCTGGTAACCCATTAAACTACAAGAGACCTACTGAGATTCACAGTCAAATTGCTTACAGTGAAGAAATAATTAGCAACTATGTGAAGTGTGCAGGAACTGACAAATGTGTAACGCATTTGCTAAGTCTGGTAAACCCAAGTGTCACTTTTCAGGGTCAGCCCAGGAATACTGGCAAAGTGGCTTGGTCAGTCACACAATAGATAAATGAAGGCTGAGGGAATCAAACCCTGCGCTATAGGAAACAGCTCTAACAGCTCACAGCCTTACTCATCTAAGTAGCAGACAAAGTGCTGTATTCAAACAAAATTAATTTCACAACGCATGCATGCAAAAAACAAGCTAAATTAAAATGTATTCAAGTTAAAATATTAAAATTAAACTCATTAAGTCCTATTTTTTCACAGCCAGATAACAAACACACTATCAACAGTCATCAGGGAGGCAAGATTACGTTGGTTTGGACATGTGCTGAGGAGGGATGCTGAGTATATTGGGAAAAATATGCTAAGGATGAAGCTACCAGGTAACAGGAAAAGAGGAAGGCCTAAGATAAGGTTTATGGATGTGGTGAGAGAGGACATGCAGGTGGTTGGTGTGACAGAGCAAGATGCAGAGGACAGGAAGAAATGGAAACAGGTGTTCTGCTGTGGCGACCCCTAACGGGAACAGCCGAAAGAAGATGATGATGATGACTATCAACAGTCATCGAAAAAGGAAACCAAGGTTCATACCTTAAGAACACGGCTGATAGAATGAAGCTCCTGTTTATTACATTCAAGTCCTTTATTTACCCTATGAATACTCTGAGATGCAGAAACCAAGCATTTGTATACACACATATATATATATATATATATATATATATATATATATATATATATATATATATATATATATAAAATGTGTGTGTATAGATGTATATGTATATAAATACAGATATACTTATTTGTATATCTGTATTTATATGCATATAACACACATACATACACGTGTGTGTGTGTGTGTGTGTGTGTGTGTGTGTGTGTGTGTGTGTGTGTGTGTGTGTGTGTGTATATATATATATATATATATATATATATATATATATATATATATACATACATGTGTGTGTGTGTGTGTGTGTGTGTGTGTATGTGTATGCAGTTATGTGACAAAGAAAAAAATAAGCAGACAATCCACCAGTTCTAGCTAATAGGGAAATTAAGATATTTCAAACCCTTTTACAGCCACTCCTTCAAACTACAGTTCTTTAGAAAAATAATTAAGTGAAGTTAGACAAAAAAAAAATAAAACAAAACAGCATTATGTCTGTTTACTGCCCTATTGCCTAATCAACATGGTCGAAAACTGAACAAAACAAATCAACATAAGCTTCATGGCCACTGTTCATCTTTATTAAATTAAGGAACAATTGAATTTGTTCCAGGCATACACCAGGGAGAGAAGTGAAGAAGTAAAAATAGTCTTATGCGATTTGTGATTCCTTTTTTTTTTGCGTAGTTCTAGACAGAGATGTATAACTCAGAACTTGCCTATTTGTTAAGTAAGCCATGACACAATATACAGGGCAGACGTAAACTTCAATTACCAATTTTCCCTATAGTCACCAAGACAGTCGGTTGTCAGCACTATTGCTACAAAGAGCCTATACCTTCCTTCCATTAAGAGGCAATTACTGCTTGTTTCTTTGCTCTCCTTACATAGAAGATGTAAATATCAAGCGATACAGTCTCTGTTGGGGTTCCAGTTGCAGTTGCCACTCTATTTCCATCATGCGGTTCCACCTGTGGGGCTGATCCAATGTGATAGGTGAGGGGTCAAGCTTTAGAAAATTATAATTTAAAGGGGCCAAAAGAAAGTTGCTCTTTCTTGATATTTTTAATTGTAAAATCTGTATTTTATGGCAAATACTAGTAATTTCAGTGATATACTCTCAACAGGCTCTGATTTTATCTTGTATGTTTTCCCTCTCCCTTGTTGGATGTTTGACTGTTCTGGTGAATCACTGAGGGTCAGTTACAGTGCTGTCTCCATAAAACAGCTTAACAGGTAGATGGTAAATTATTTCCAGAGTTTTTTTGTAAGCAGGCAGTAGTCATGCGAAGTTTGACAGCCAGTAAGATGCACACAAGGAGTACATTTGGTATATGTTTCAATCGTTTTTTGTTGTAACATGTTTAGGGCACATTTATGCATCTATTTAAAGTGGAGGGGCATACCGCCCACCATGTGGTTCCAGCGCCCTTGACCCTGGGTCCAAGTGCATGTTTGGTTTGCTACCCCCTTCTTTGCAAAGTGTACTGAAGTGCGTACAGTCTGTATGCGTCCTGACGTCCTTGACTGACAGTCATCACTATACTCACATGACATTGGACTCAACTCCTGCTTTCAAGAAACAAATAGATCAGTTTTTGGCATCTGCCAAAATGAGGGAATCATCACGGACAACACATTACATCACCTTATGGTGCCTGACCCTTCCAGTCAGTATATATATTTTCTACTCAAGATACACAGGCATTTAGACAATCCACCTGGTAGACCTATAGTTTCAGGCAGGGGTTCTATCACTGAACCATTATCCCAGTTTCTGACACAGTATCTTAAACCACTTCTGAAATGGGTTAGGGCCTGCATCCAAGACACTACGGAATTCCTTAAAGTTATTTCTGAGATGCAGCTTGAGCCAGGGTGGTTACTTTGCACCCTAGATGTTTCTGCATTGTATACTAACATTCCTCACTGGGCAGGCCTGGAAGTATTAGAATACTGGTTATATAAGTCAGAGTTGTATCAACTGGGTTTCAACACTTTTTTACTTTGCCTTGTGGAACACATTCTAACCAAGAAAGTGTTCTATAAACAAAACAAATGCTACTTACAAATACAAGGCACTGCTATGGAAGCCTCATTTGCTCCCATATATGCTGACTTATTCATGGCCCGCATTCAGGAACATCTCATCTATGACAATACACATAATCTCTATCTAGATGAGATCGATATTTGGAGAAGATACTTGGATGGATGCTGGTTAGTATGGAGATCGGACCCTGACTATCTTATAGAGTTTGTTGGATATTTAAATGACAACAAATGGGTTATACAATTTACAGCCACCTACGACATTAATACGATCACTTTTTTGGATGTTTTAGTCACTAGGAACAATGATCATACTTTAACATCAGAAGTGTATCACAAATACCACCAATATAACTCCCTTCTCCATGCTACCAGCTTTCATCCTCCACATATATACAGAAACATCCCAAAATCACAATTTTTGCATATGAAACTAATATGTTTAAATAATGCTACTTATCAGGTATATCAAGAAGATCTAACCACTAGATTCAAGAATAGGGGCTACAAAATGGGGAACATTTATCAGGCCAGACATTGGGTGGCCAATCGTGACAGACAGAATATTTTAACATACAGTGACAAGACTATGGATAAGGATTCCACAGTCCAACTGGTTACTACTTATGGAAGGAATTCTGATGTCCTACTTAATAGTGTCCGTAGACATTGAAACATACTCTTAGCAGATACCAAACTATGCGACATTTTGGATGACAGATGTCATTTCTCTTTCAGGAAGGAAAAAATTTGGGTTCATTCTTAAGTCATTACAAACATGGTTGGAGATGTAAGGGTGATTCTATACAAACTACTCTCGTGGGGTTCCAGCTTAAGGGATGTTTTCCCTGTGGTCATTGTATCCACTGCAAAAGGGTGATGAAGAGATGAAGACATGCCAGTTCAGCAACAAAAACACTGGGAAAGTATTTGATATTTTCTTTTTTGCAAACTGTCAGATGGACTGGGTGATTTACTTGGCTACCTGCACCTGCTCTGCATTTTATGTGGGACAAACGTCCAGGCCTCTAAAATTCAGAATTTCTGAACATTTAAGTGACATCAGACACAAGAAGCTCATGAATGCTTTATACAAACACACTGAGATACATAAAAATGCATCCTTTAACTTTACTGTGATAGACAGAATTATTGGACAGAGAACAAACAAATAAGGTTGGCATCAGATTTTAAATAATAAAGAAAATAAATGGATCATCAAACTGGGGGGTTTATTTTCACCAGGGCTTAATGAATACCTTTAATTGGTATGGTTAATTAGTTCATTAATTTGGAGCCTCATCTAGTGGTTGTCTATAAAAAGGAGAACAAGTGTGTATGTCTTTACTGCACTGAAGAAGGCTTTGTAACTTTTACAGCAGAAACCAGTCTGTTTTGTCTCTTTTACTATGCTTTTGAGGTAATATTTACAATAAATTCCTTATGCTACAGTCTGCTGGCACTCGATGTTTTGTATGTGCAGTTACCCATCCAGTTATCCAGGGTCCACCTGCAAAGGTGTAACTAGCTACTCTGCCTGATGTGGACAGGGTGACCATTCCACAGCAGGGTGAGTGTGTGCGACACACTCCTGAGCCACCAAGAAGTCCAGTTGATGTCACACACCAGGTTGAGTCCATATGTGTGTGTGTTTCTGTGTGTGTGTGTGTGTGTGTGTGTGTGTGTGTGTGTGTGTGTGTGTGTGTGTGTGTGTGTGTGTGTGTGCTAATAGAGTGGTGTTTGAGTTGTACATGTGCAGCAGGGCCAACAATGTGGAGTCCGTGATTGCCTTGCATATCAGACAGACATCAACTCTGCTGAGTATGTATGACACCGGGTAGAGGGTTGGGCTTATAGCCTATCTGTGTATGGTAGATGTTTGAGGCCCTGGTACTCCCTGGTGGGGAACCTCTGTTATGTCACCAGCTGCTGCATGTGCTGTGTGAGGTGAATGACAAATGGGGCATTTTGCACAATAATGACCCTTATTGTGGGGAATACAGGGATGTTAGGACCCCATGTCCCTGGATGACATACCTGTAGGTGTGAGGTGGCCCATTTAGAATGTTTACCAAACAACAGAAGTAAGATGGTGGTGAAATGTCATGTTGCCATCGACCTGTGTGCACAGATCCCACATGACTGATTATGAGCCTTGGATGTTGTTAGTACTGTGATAATACGTGGGGACATCACTATACACAAAGAGTTTGCCACTGAATGTTGTTGTATGCAGCTTGAGGCCACGTTTCTGACACCAGTCATGTATCTGCATGAGACCCTCCTAAGCAGATGTCGACATCAATAGGGAATCCGGTGACAGCACACAGCATGCAGTCCTCTGCAGACATGGTTGTCCACAGGCCAATGGCTGTGCCTTGCACCACAGACATGTACATCACACATAACAAGGACCCAAACACAGAACAACAGGTTATGCCGCTAGTTATAGGTCAACTGCTTGGGGTGAAGTCCCCTATGTGGACTAGCTGAGCCATGTCAGCATGCCAGTGTGCTACCCCTATGGTAACATATGGTGTGATGTATACCTGGCTAAATATATCTATTATGTCCAGGTGGGTTATAGTGTCAAAGACTTTCTCCAGGTCAAAGTAGGCAGTGTGCACTGTGATCCCCCATCCATGGCTTTGGTGACTGTGTCAAAGAGGCCACCGAGAGTAACAGTCATGATCCCTTCCTTGACAAAGCCTAGCTGTACATAATGGAGTATGTGGAGGTTGCCAATGTCCTTGTTAATGAGGTTCACTGTAAACTGTGCTATGGCCTTGCAGAACAGCTGAGTTAGGCTGATGGGTGCATAATGTGACAGATTGGCGGACGCACCACCTAGTGTAAAGGGGTGACAGTGGTTGTCCTTCACATGGCTGGGCAAAGGCGTTAGTCAAGCCTCCTTTGAATACAGTGGCTTATGTTGTTGCAAGGTTATGCTTGCAGTCATGTAGAATGCATCCTGTCATGTGATAGGCTCCCATGACGGATGTACACCATGACTTTCACATGGCAGTGGTGACCTGTTCCCTACATACAGGAGAAGGGGTCAGGTATTGTGGACGTCCTGATGTAATGATGGGGGGGACAGGGGGTGAAGCCTACACTGACTATGCCAAGTATGCTATACCTACAGCACTGTTATAGTTGGTGTGCTTGACCACTAAAAGCGAGCAGATGTAGGTGCTACCTGTGATGTTGCAGACATATGTGCAGAACGGGAGATGACTGTCTGTAGTGGATGTCAACAATGTTGGCTCTGGGTTTGCTGTGCAGGTTTCCAGGAGTGATCCCATTCACTTGTTCACACTAATGACACATTTCTTCTAAATGGCCAATTGATGCTAGCTTGTCCTGGACAGCAGTATGTCATCCCTGTTATAGACACTTATGCATTGCAGATATCCACCACGCAGGTGTATGAATCCTTGCAGAGGATGATGCAGTCCTGTCAGGTATACCTGACTCCATGCATCTATACAAATGCACATCTAGCACATGTGTGTATGTCTGGATATTGGTGCCAGTCCCTACAGATGGGTTTGGGGCTGTGAAGTTGTGTATACCACCCCAGGAGGCTGTATTCCACGTTGGAGGTGTATGTATGTGTGACCCTAGCTAGATGGGTATTGTGGGAGATGGTGGCTGCAAATGTGACTGCATGATGGTTGCTTTGCCATGGAGGATGAGACTGTAGGGATGCTGCAGGAGTAACCTGTGTTGTGTAATATCCACTGCCACACACCTTTGTCTCATGTGAGGGTAGCCCATAGCTGCACTGAGGTGTTTGTAATTCCACTGGTGATGGCTATCTGGCCATTTGTGTGCTGGCATGGGTACATCATCCAATGTATGTTTGGGTCATTCAAGTGACCTAGGATCAGGGTACAGACCCACATTACAATGCAGTTGTGGATTGTCCATATAGGCACAATGGGCTTCCTAGTGACATGTGGTGTCCGATAGCTAGATATGATTTGAATAGGTGTGTTGCCAATGGTGAACTGCCCCTGTGGTGTCCCCTGTGCATCCCACTGCCTGTACAGGTGGAGTTGTGTATGTCTCTCATATATACTGAAATCACATGTCCCATGCCATTTCCACCCACACTTTGGGGTATGACAGTATGATAGAATAGTTGACCAGATAAGGCTGGGGTGCTCTCTGCCCCTTTGAACCATGTGTGTGTGTGACTGCACAGATGTCAGCATTTCCCAGGGTTAAGAATGCTTGCATTGAGGACAGAGTCATGTGTAGACACCTAGGGTGTAGCAGCATGGCCTTCAGTGTGTGCTGCGCTGACAGTGGTATGTTGGTACTGATAACCTCACCACTCTCTCTAATGAAGGCACTATGGAGATGGTGAGAACCATTGCCAGATGCCTGAAGGCCAGTTGAGACAGATGGAGACCATATGTTGCACAGCATTGTGGTCTGTTAACCATATCACCCCTGGCTCACAGGTACTGGAACCCCCTGCAATATCACAGGATAAAAGGTCACTTGTTAAGGGAAATCATTTCCTGAATGTCTTGCAGCATCAGTCTGGGTGACAGCGGAATGCTGCATAAGGCTAGGGACATACCGGCATGGGACACAATCAGTGTGATCACTCATGTCTCACTGCCCATAGTCCAGGGTTATATATCTCAGGTCAGGCACAGCAATGTGGACTGTGACAAACCCCTGACAGTACCGTTTGGTGAGATACAGCAGTGTGTATGCAATATGGCAGAGTCTGTCACCTGACACACAAGTAACTGTGACTATCCCATATACAGCCAGGTGAGAGGCACATCAGTGTGTCTCACAATGGAGTCTCCTATGTGTAACATATTTGACATGTGCTGATGCCTCTGACTGTAGGACACAGGTGTGTGGCCATGTGTGGTATGTGCTATGTACAGCTGTGGTGTTCAAGTGTGGCTTTGCCACGGAGGTCTCCGTTGTTTGTGGATGTATATGTTGAGGTCCACTGCATATGTGTGTGTGTGTGTGTGTGTTGTGTAGGTGTGGGTGGTGTGTGAAGTGTACTGATTGTGTTGACAACCTGTTTGGGGACACATATGTGGCCTTCACATGGTGAGAGCATAGACTGCAGGTTACTACTGACATTGCATCTCTCACACAGTGTTCCTTGCTGGTGTTTATAGATGGCGGTCCATCTGTGTACATGAGGCAGGTGCTACACTGTGCCAGGACACCCATATCAACCACACTGGCAGGGGGAACTGTAGGACATTGTCAAGCCATATAGTCCAGAATGTGATGGAGGAAGGCCAGGGAGACATGAGGGGGTGGGGCTTACAGCCCAGGGGCGTACTACAACAGTAGAAGGCTTACACCACAGCATACCATGTAGACAGGCTATGAACAAGCAGTAAGAGCTGCAACAGGTAAATGCATTTGATCACCTCATAGCACATGCAGCAAGTACCATGAAATATCAAAATCAGGAGGGCAATGCATGATGTATTGCCATTATATTGCAGATAGCCACATACATACTGTGGTGATAGATGGTGAGGTATGATGTGGGAGTTATTGGTGGATAGTGGTGTCAGATGTGGGTGTGCAGGGTGTATACATAATGGTGAGCACTGTATGCGGTCCTGTGATGTGTTCCCCTGTTCATGTCTTTCAGCTGAGATGTATAGATGTCGCAATCCACCTTTCTCAGAAGCTGAGACTGCTGCCATTACTGATGCCCTGAAACTCCATCACCAGTTGCTGTTGACAAGGACCCACCATAACCAGCAACAACACGCTGCACTGTAGGCAGACCTCATAGCAATGGTGAATGATGTGGGCCACCAGGACAGAAGCTATGAACAGCTCAGACACAGTGCTACAAATATAATACATCATGCACAGCAAAGGGCCACAGCTGTGGCCAGGAACCGTGCTGAGATGAGGAAAGGGCCTATTACACAACCCCACTCTCAGCCACAGAGGGGATCCTGGCAAACCTGGGTGCATCCACCAGCTCACAAGAAATTATTACAACATATGTCGTGGAGGTAGGGGACATAGATTCCACAGCCGAGGAGCATCTAGGTAAGCCTCCAGTGGTCATCATGTTAATACTGTAGCATTCATAGTGGCAGCCTCTGCATACCTGTACACATATGTGAGGTCAATCTGCATTTGTGTGGGGGTTTTGTAATGCACACATGTCCACACATATTGTGAATGTCAGCAATTTTGGTAGTATCACATTTTGTACTGTACATGTTGATAAATGCACATATTATCATGTACCAATGCCATATGTGTGTCTACTGAGAATACCTCCCCCCACAAATCCATAGGTACCTCTGATGTGGCTGGGGACCATCATTCTGTAGCCGGTGAGTGTGGGACTGTCTTGTTATGGCTCATCTATACCCTAGGCATGTTAAGGGCTGCCAGTTTGCCATGAACATTACTGTTAAGCTTAGCCATATTGCAATACATGCATGTTCAGTTGTGGTGTGGTTCACCACAGTGCATCACACCAGTAATCACAGTAACATATTTGCAGAAACTGTATCATATTAGAACATATTTTTGTATAGGTGTAGCCAGTCTGCTATACGGGACTGCATTACTATTGTGTAAACGGGTGCACTGTGTTTTAGGTGAAGATCCATCACATACTCTGACTTGTCACATATCTCACAGGTGTATAGTACTAGCCATTTAATGAACATAGCTGCACTGCATGTTGTCGAGGACCTGTCCAGAGTGTGTCTGTTGTGGTCTGATTGTGTGTTGTGCATGGGGGTCAGAGTGTGTCTCCCTCACAACCTTATGTCAGCGTCTCATCTGACTTTGATGATAGTGGCTATAGTGATGCACAGGTGGGTTTGTTGGGTGCTGAATCTGTCCCATTGGTTGACATCCCACTTCCACCCCCAATGCCCCCCCACACAGTCTATATTCCCACACATACTCAGTCCCCAACAGCCAGAGATTTCAGGCAGTCAGAGGGTGGTGGCATTGAACAGGGGAGTGTAGCAACTATGGCATCTGTGACTGCAGACACTAGCCATATCCAGAGATGTTGGTGAAGTCTCACACAGGCAGAGTGACAGGGGATGCTCGAAGGAGGACTGGTGCCAATCCAGCACCTGTTAGATGTGTCACAGCAGATGTCGCCTGACACATGTTTCGGTCCATCATAGAGACAGAGGCACATTGTGAATAGTACACCAGATGGATGCTCAAGGTCATGGATGCCACACTGCCTGGCATGCTTGACTCCCTCCACAGCATTGGTGATGCATTACATAATTTTGCTGATGTAGTGGCTAGACAGTAGGGTGAGACATTGTCAGTCCTTATCCGTGCAATGTCTGTGCTGGAACATGTGGTGGGAGTAGGGCGTCAGACATGTAGATGTAGGTCAGCAACAACATCAGCTGAGAGTCCACATTGTCATGCACAGTCACACTCCTATAGTGGCAGTACCACCAGCACTACCGAAGGGAGGATGCTGTCCACACACCAATGTGGCAGGCCATGGGCACATGGTCCTGGGTGGTCCTGCAAGAGACACAAACCCAGCAGACACCAGTCACCATCAACATGTAATACCACATTTGGCCCTGGGCATGGTGGTGCCAGTGTCACTCCTGGCAAAATTAGTTCCCATGTTCATGGCCGAAGATGGCGAACTGTACATTCTGCAATGTACGGTCACAGCTATCCAACATACCCTCATGTAGGGCTAGCACATGGCTTGACTGTATGCATGCTCACACTCACACATCATTGTCACATGCAGGTTCCCAACAGACACACACAAACCTTCTCTCCGTGGCTCAGCTGACCAGCAGCCCTACACATACACACACACACACACACACACACACACACACACACACACACACACACAATGTCAACTGTATGGCACAGCCTAGGCCTTTGCCAACCCAACACCACACCATGTGCATGTGATGACACCTGTGCCACATCCCTGTTATCCATACCATCATTGCAGGGATATGCTAATATGTGTCTGATGCACAGGGTGAATATAGCACAGTTAATGGGAGTTTGATGTGCAGTACTTTTATGTGCGCACATGACTGCAAACTAGGGGCCATAATTGATTCTCCGACTGATACAGACACCCTTCAGATGGGTCTCACTGAGACGGATACCTGGTGTCAAAATCATGGCCTCAAGCTAAATGCCAAAAAGTGCATAGTCATCCCCTTTGGAAAAAAACAAATACCCACGAACTACCACATAGGTGGTAGTCTCCTAAATACAGAAAATGTAATAAGGGATCTGGGGACCCAAGTAGATAGTAATCTCTCCTTTGATAATCATATTGCCAAGGTGGTTAGAAAATCCTTCTATGTGGCCCACCTAATCACAAAAGGGTTCGCATCTAGAACAAAAGAGGTTATTATGCCTCTCTACTCATCACTCATTAGACCCATCATAGAATACAACGCCCCATTTGGGATGTACCTTACAAGACACCTGCAACAGCTGGAAAGGCCACAAAAATACCTCACCAAGAGGATTACTGGCCTCAAACAGATGCCCTATGCAGCCCGACTCAAGAAACTCCAGCTGTACTCAGTTGCATACTGCTTACTCAGAGGTGATCTCTGCTTGACATACAAGGCCATGTCCAACCCAGAATTGATGGACATGCTCCACCTAAAAAAAACAAATCCCAGAGAGCCACATGCTCTAGAGATATAAACCTCACCACAATGATAAATAGGACATGCTGGAGGGATATATTCCTATCCCAGAGACTCCCCATGCTTTGGAACAGGATTCCAATAAACATCAGGCAGAGCCCCTCACTAACACTCTTCAAGAGAAACCTTGACGGGTGGATGGGAAACAGAAAATTTACCCCGAGGATCACTGCACTGGCTCTGCTGGACAGTGGCACAGGGAACTAATGGCTCTGCTGGACAGTGGCGCAGGGAACTGATGGCTCTGCTGGACAGAGGCACAGGGAACTAATCTAAGGGGGTGGCAAAAGCTAACACATTCTGGCTAGGCTTATAAATGCCCTTGGACAGATAGCCTAGTACTTACCTATGAACCTATGTCCTGTAAGGTGCTGTCTGCTGGCAATTGTCATGCGTAAACATCAAAGTGTATGTACCTTTGTGCCATGATGCCTTACTGCTGTTAGTACTGCTGAATGACTGTTGTCTGACAGACCTTATCCTGTTTCTGTTCCAGGTGTCTGTGCATCTAAGTCATAGGGACCTGCTGCCATTACAGAAGCTCATGATGGTGTAGTGGCAGTGCACAGACCTTTTCCTTGCCAAGGTACGGCTGCATATGTGCATGTTTACCTAGATGCATATGTGTGGAACAGTGTGTAAAGGACAATGGAGGCAGACAGCATACTCTTGCATGCATACCCCTTGACACAGCATGCTACTCTTGATACATGCCACCTGGGAGTTCTGTAGGATCACAGGTTCATAGGTCCATAGAAGGTTACTGGAGTACTGGCCCTGGGTCCCTTACAAACCTAGATATTACTTTATTGCCAACAGAATCATTGATCAGCACCTGTTGCCCCTGGCATTGATGGACATAGGTTGGACCACTGGGACAGAGTTTTTTTCCCATCCACTCTTCATGGATGCACTTGATGAGGGTCTGCATGATACTCTGTTTGCCATGTATGGGAAGTGCATTCCTGAGACAGGGCAGTCTCTGGGAGACAAACCTGTCTCTCCAGCAAGTTTATTTGCTGTTCCATATGTCACTCAGGCCTGTCATGCTGGTAATGTGCACATAGTTAGACTCACATATATGGGGCAGCTGTTGAAGGGCTGAGCAGAATATTGCCATCTAGGCATGCCACAGCTCACCTGTGGACAACATGTCCAATACCAAGTGGGCCACTACTGATTCAAGGCAGTCTGCATGGAACAGTGTTGAAGGCCATGGATAACCTTTGTGGGTGTTAACATAGCCTTTCCAGTTGGTGCAGATGTCTGCTTAGGTGCATACCAGACCAGCCATGACAAAAATGTATTGTTGTACTGACCGAGGAATATACAGAGGTAATGCCCACCTTTTGTTTGGATGTAGTCCCTTTACCTATGTGTTGAACCACGTATAAGCCTTTTCTGCCACTGCCACTACTTGATGGCTGAATACAACAGTGTTATCAACCTGAGTAGCCAGGTCTGTCAACGCAGTTTGTGCATTTTTGAGGTTGCCATTGCTGTGGGAAATAGTGGGTCCATGTCCTCGCCATATGGTATGATGGTACTGTTTTCTGCATTCAGCTTGAGGCCAGGACCTTGGCACCATTCCATACCCACTGTATGACCCCACTGCAGTGCGTTAACATCAGTTTGTGGGTCAACAACAGACAACACACTACTTACAGTTGCCACAGCCTTAGGCAGTACCTACATATGTGGGTAGTGGCAGTTAGCATTCATGCCTAGATACATGTGGGTCATTGGGACCATGCTGACAGGGCCTACACATGCCTACATATTGCACACACATAGGCAACAAAAAGTAGGGCTGCCACCTTACTAAATGTGGAATGTGGGACACGTCTTGTGTATTGTGACAGTTGGTAGGACATACCATACCCAAGGCAAGTGCAACAGACAAGACTTCCCTTGGTTTGCCAATATGACAGCTTCTTTGTGTCACATTACCTTAGGTTATGCTATTTCTCATAACATTAAGGGGCTTCTGATGTGAAATAACTGCTTTATGCAAGTAGTACACAACTCTAGGAAATGCTTGTTGTCCTACACTCTGGGTACCTCTGTATTGTTTGCGTCATTGTCAGAGGTCACACCTGGCTAAACATGGACTGCAACCTGCAAGGTGGGACAGATGTTGGCCATACCTGTCACCTCTACAAATTTCTGCAGAATGTCCTGATGTTTGCCACATATTTTTGTTCTGTTTGTAATAAAATTGTGGTTTTTCTGGTAAAGTAGTGTGAAATCATTGAAGACTGACACACAATAATGACAGATATTTTCCTGTCAGACTTCATACTCTTCAGAAAATGTATGCAAATGCACAACCTGTTATGCTATCTACTTTGTATGTTTGTCAAGGCAATATTTCAAGACTGACCGTAATATTTGGGCTTTGTCCCACTTTTCTGTATGGCTTTATCCAGATATCTTTCTCTAAGGGGTCGAGAGGTATGTTTGTGGCCCTAAAACAGTCACACTATTGCAAGGGGTTACACAAATGTACACACACACAATCACTCATGAACTGCCCTTGATAGTAGAACACCTACATATGGTAAGCTATATACATAGTGCATGAACTATGGAGCTTATACAGTTTTGCAGTGTCTGTCTCTACTATTCAGGTGGATGACATCTGCAGGTGCTGTAAGGATTGCCACTGGGGGTAAACAGGCCCCCTTAAAATGGTATAACTGTGTCTCACACATTGCTGCAGGGGGACATGCATTCCAACAAACATGCACAGAGACTTTCCAGTTTTGGAATTAGAACACCTGTCTATCTTGTTATGTACACTATAGTCCAACATATATATTGCATGTGCCACAGTACTATTGTGTTTGAAAATGTGTAACTCTGCATCTAAGGTGGATGATATCTGTAGGCCCTGATTAGGTTGGTGATGGTGGAGTTAACGGGATGGTACAGGCACACAAAATGGTATAACGATTGAACACACACAAAGGCAAGACAGCCATGCTGCTACAGGGATATGCATACACAGACACTCACACAGTTGGTAATTTTGAGATTTGAACCCCTACCTATCTAGTTGTATGTAGTATAGTGCTATGTCCTTATTGCGTGTTCCATGGAGCTTATATTCCTGGGGTATATCTCTCATCCTCTTAGAATAAATGTGGACAAAGCCTTCAGTACTGGGGGGATAAAGGCCCAAATATAGGGACACCTTTTATATATTGCTCTTACAAACATAGATAACTGATACAGTAACAGGTTTCGCATTAGCATTACCTTTGTGGAGGATATGAAGTCTGAAACTTAAATTTCTGTCATTATTTTCTGACTTCACCTTTCAATGATTTGCCAGGAAACCACGATTTTATGAGACACAGACCAAATATATGAGACAAACATCTGGACATTCTGCAAAACTCTGTATAGTTGAGAGGTATGGCCTGCAGAGTGTCAAACAGTGCATCTAAGGTGGATGACATCAACAGACCCTATATATTAATGCAATGGGGGGGTGTCAGCAGGGTGGAACAGGTCTCACAATGGTATAACCAAAACATGCACACATGGAGGATATGCTTCACACACACACACAGTGTTGGCAGTATTGAGATTAGAACCCCTACCTATCTAGTTGGTATGTACTTATCACATGTGCCACGGAGCTTATATGCCTGGAGAGTGTCCACTGGTGTATATAAGGTGGATTTCATCAACCAGCCCTGTACCACGGAGCTTATATGCCTAGAGAGTGTCCACTGGTGTATCTAAGGTGGATTTCATCAACCAGCCCTGCAAAGTAATGCAATGGGAGGATTCAACAAGGTGAAACAGGCCTAAAAATGGTATAACCAACACACACACACACAGTTGGCAGTATAGAGATGAGAACCCTTACCTATCTAGTTGAATGTGCCATAGTGCTACTTACTTATTGTATGTGCCACAGAGCTTATATACCTGGAAAGTGTTCAATGATGTATCTAAGGTGGATGACATCAACACGCCCTGTAATGTAGGGCAATGGGTGGTTAACAGGGTGGAACAGGCCCCACAATGCATTGGCATTGCACACACATAGGCAGGAAATACACAAAGCCACAAGGGAATATACTTATACACGCACACACACTCAGTTGCCATTGTTGGGAATTGAACCACTACCTATCTAACTGTCTACACTACATTACTATGTAGTTGCCACATGTGCCACAGGAGTTACATGTGTAGAGTGTGTCTGCCAGTGTTGTTGGGGTGGATGAGATCAGTAGCTGCTGACAGAGAGACCACTGTTGTGTAGGATAATAGTCACAGGGCCAAAATATGAGTGACCATTACACAGACATAGGCCTGTTGGGTGTGTGTATTCTACTGTACGTGTAATACATACAGAAACACACACACACACACACACACACACACACACACACACACACACACACACACACACACACACACGGTGACTAATGTAAGATTACAACCCCTCCCTACCTACTATTACACAGTGGGCCTCACCATAGTATTTGCACATACCACTGGTTAAAATTTGTGTACGTGTGGCTGTTGCAGTACATCACTCTATGCCTTTCAGGGTCTCTCTCTGTTTCTCTCTCTCTCTCTCTCTCTCTCTCTCTCTCTCCCCCTGTCTCTGCCTCTCTATAACTGATATATTTGTATAGGTTACCTATATATATGTATGTATATCACACTCAGCAGATGCAGATAAACTTATATGCACTACATATGGATAGATGGGGGTAAGGATGTGTAATGGGGTGGGAATAGACAGTTAAGGTGTACATTGCTGTCTGTATGCAGAAGGGATGTCTGTACATCCCAGTTGTATAGTCAAATGTGGGTTCAGACATGGGCTGAAAATAGCTAAGTGTAGGAGCATTCCCAATATGACCATCAATAGTAAGAGTGAGACTCCAGGCCAGACCTACCTGTACTCCAGTCCAGGATTTTGTGTGCTACAGCTGATTAGCTGATGAACCTCTGTAAACAGTCCAGCACTTCACTGATATAGTGGCTGAGGGATCTCCTGGCTGTGTGTTATTCTTATTAACTGAGTCATATCTAGGGTGGGTACAGACTTTATTGGACTGAGCAGAATTTTGCATAATATGTGAGTTACATTTTGCACAGCACTGTGATGTCCTGGTATGCCAGTAGCAGATCAGTATAGATTAATGTGAGTAACTGCTGACAGAAATTTGTCTACTGACTGCATACACTGCAGGGAATCCATGGTACTGCACAAAGTGTTCTAGTCTGCACATTTTACGTTTGTCTAGCTAGTGGTTCCTCCTTCCCCCTATATGTGGCCCTTTGTCCTGCTCTGTTCTAGTCACAGGCTTTGTCCACAGTTGCTGCTCTTATGTAATTGTAGTTGCGGTGTGACTTGGGTAGAAGTGGTAACATCTCACACAGGGTTATGGACTGCACACATCTGCCTGTACCTGTTTAGCAGGTTGGCCAGCATTGTGCCCCATACATCTGCTGTTGTCCTCAGACAGTTTGTGTTGCACTGTTCTTCTAAGGCTACATGTTGGCCATACCTCTCAAACTCTTGCAGGCAGACATCTTGACAGGGCCATATATCACAGTCGGACACAGGCCCAGACATGGGGACAGCATCTTAATATTGCTCTTCCAAATGTAGACAGTTGGTAGACTGATTTTGTATTAGCTTGCATTTTCTTATGGGTATGAAGTCTGCATCTCAACTGTCTGTCATTGATGTTTTCACATCAACCTGTATTGTTTTGCCAATAGTTTGCCATACAAATACAATGTTATGACAAACAGCAGAGATATATGAGGCATACGTGTGGACATTCTGAGAAACCCTGACATTCCTGGGGTATGGATGGTGCCCACTGACTTGTTGTGAGTACTGACACAGTTATGTGGTAGCCTTTCTATCCTGGCGCTAGACTAACTTGTCACAACCAGGCACCATCTAGGTTGCTCAGAGCTGTGTACTGTCCATATCTGTGGCCCTGTGTCCCTCCATTGTCTAGCTTTCCTGCAGTGACAAATATTGACTTCTGGACAGCCTGAATAACTCCTGCCATAGGTGTAGCTGACATGCAAAATAACTGGCACAGCCACTCTCGAACCATGGAGCCTGTCACCCACAGTACTGTACTTAGCCCAGTGAGCCACAACAGCCACTAGTCATTGCTGTCTACTTCCTGACACTATTAACCACACACATACATAGCACATTGACCCCTGCATATTGTGGAAATGGAACATGTTAGCAAGTTGATTGGGACAGCCCTGGGAATGTGTGGTCTGCTGCTATTACCTTACAAATATAACTGTTACTGCAGTTCTATGGGAACACGGGTGTGTGGGGGGTAGAGGAACAAACCTCTCAACTGTACAAATTTTCACAAAATGTCCAGATGTTTGCCTCACATTTTGGGTCCATTTCTCATAACATTGTGGTTGTCTGGAAAGACTGAAGTTAGAAAGTAATGACAGACAATTGAGTTTCAGACCTCTTACCCTTCAGAGAATTCATGCTACTGCAAAACCTGTTAATCTATCAACTTTCTATGTTTGTAAGAGAAATATTTAATGATTCTCCATGTTTTGGGGCCTTTGGCTCACATTTCTTTATGGCTTTGTACAGATTTCTTGCTCTAAGAGGTTGAGAGGTATGTATGGGACTCCAACATTGACATCCATGCATCTGTCCTACGACCCCGCTGTTTGTACGTCCCTCACATAGTACAGTGGGTTTTGGTGGCTTGGGGCCTACTGCATATTCTGTGATAGCCAGTATTTTGCAGATCATTTCTGTTGTCCCACATAGCTGTCCATTGTCTGCTGCAATCCCAGTAGCCCGCTCCATTCCCTTGCATACATAAAGCAATACCATACATATGCTACCACAGTCTACTACAACATTCATTTGTTGTTAAGAAGAGTGACTTATCTTGTGCCTGCAGCAGTTGAGAGGACAGTGCTTCAGGGCTGACTGTCAGATGCAAGCAGTACACAGCCTATACATGGTAAGGTATAGGTAGTGTGATGTGGCTGGCATCCTTTTTACTGTGTGTATATCAGTAGGAGTGAGGTGTCAGTCCCTGGATCCCTAGGTTGTCAGTGTATGTGCTATGCGTTGCCTCTTTGCCAAGGCCAAGGTGTACTGGGCATGCCTATGTCTGCCTACAGGGACAGGCTCAGGGGTTCCTCCTCCTAGTCCCCCTGTGCCTGTGGGGACCTTGGCAATGGTGAGGGGCTGTGTCTCCCTTCCTTGTGATTTTCTTGCTACAGCTGTTTCTGCAGGATTATATTGTGTAGCATGGCAGATACTATGAACATGTGTGCACATAGAGATGGAGAGTACTTCAAGGCTCCACCAGATATGTCAAGGCAGCAAAACCATGACTTGATCAGCCCAAACACATGCTCTACAATGTCCCTAGTTAGTGCATGTGCCTCATTATGGCATTCTTCAGTTGGTGTGTGTGCATTTCTGATGGATGTCATTATCCATGGTTCCAGTGTGTAGCCAGCATCCCCCACTAGATGGCCATATGGGATTTCCCCCTTGGCAAATGCCTGGTACAGCTGTGATGCGTGCCAGATGTGGGAGTCGTGATAACTGCCAGGGCTGGCCGCAAACACATTCATGATAATACCATGGGCATTGCACATTACCTGGCAGTTGATGGAGTGATACCCTTTGCAGTTGACATAGACTCTTCCCTCCTAACTGGGTAGTGCTTTGATGTGGACATGAGTGCAGTCTATGCACTCAGTATCTCAGGGTAGTGTGCTACATGGTGGAAGAGACTCATATTCCTGGTCCTCTCCTCAGGGGTGCTGGGGAAATAAATGTGCTCACTGGTATGTGTTAGCATGACATCCAGGAACTGGTGCAGTACCCTAGATGCAGATGCCTGTGAGATCCCCATGATGTCCCTAGTAGGTCTTTGAAAAGTACCTGTTGCTAGTATTCTTAAGGCTGCATATACCTTTGGCTCTGGGTCTGAGGTGAGGCCAGCAGAGCTCGGTGAGTTGCTGTAGTACGTCCATGTCCACCCTATAGCACTCTAGTATCTCCAGCTCATGTAGCTGAAAGGTCACCCAGGCCTGAACACTCTTCTCCTCCTCAGTCTGGGCTTATTGTCAGCATCATCATCATCATCACTGACCTCAGCCTATAGTGCATACAGATGTAGTAGAGCAGCATTAGCCCCTATCATTTTGTCAGTTAAAATTCCCAAGTGTGTACTCCAATGGTGCAGAGTATGTGGGAAAATCTGATTGAAGGGTGTATGCATACTTTATACTGGTGTGCTGCAGATGCAGTCTGTGTGATTGGCTGGCTATGATACATTCCACCTGCCAGCTACATTATTGAGGGGTTTGAATGGGCCATTGTCAGTGGAACAGAGCTTATCAGTCATTTATAGTTTGGCTTTCCCAGGGTAGTTCCTTTTATTTTTGTTTCTTTTTTTCAATTTCTTTCACTGCTAAGCTCCATAGCACTCCACACAAATCTGCGGAGCTAGTGTAAATATTGCTCAGCAGTTTAGACCCTCCCCTGTACATGGGCACACTTAGCTTTTCTGTAACTTGCTAAAACACGAGCAGCAGGGCTAAGTATAGATTAGCAATCTAGACATGCCCCCCCCCCACTTAGCTGTGCTTAGCTGAGTGCAAACAGGCACCACTAAGCTCCAATCCACTTACATATGCCATGACACACACCCCCTTTTGATGGTACCTATCTGTTCTGCGTACGCCAACACAGTTCTAACCCTATCACAGTTAGCAGTGTAGACGCACAAATGAATTCACAAAAAAATTACGACAAGGCAGCACCAGAACACCAATGTACATCTAATTAAATGCAGTCTGTTGAAATCTTGTGTAAAAACTGCATTTTAATAAAAGGCAGATATAAACAATTCACGAGTTTAGCACTTTCATTCCCCATGGGAACTTCATCAGAACTCAAATAGTACAAAGCCACTCAAAACTTTAATACGTTGTCAATAAAAACACCCAACTGGTTACCCAATGAAAATTCATCTTGAATTAAAATGCTTCAGTTTTAAAAGTGACAAAAATAGACAATGCCTCATTCAAACCAGGGTGCTGGGCTGAATTTAATGTAATCTGCCATTTTAGTTCACATATATCAAGATGTTTATCCACAACCTTTACCCTCCATATCTTTATCAATTTTTGTCATAATAAGAAACCCAAAACCATGATCTACATTAAGACTCCAATGCCTATAAAGGGCGTTAGTGTTCTGTTTTTTTACTATCTTGACAATGCTCATATATGCAGCCCCTCAACCTCCTAGAGGTCTTTCCCACATAAAAGGCAGGGCGTTGCTTACATTGAGCTAGATAGACCACATTTCTACTACAACTATATTTGCCCTCTATCTTGTAAGTATCGTTCCTAACCTTAAATTCAGTGCCACAAAGAATGGTAGAACATTGTGCACAAGTACCACATTTCATCATACTCAAATTCTCACTACATTTTTCCACTCTACCCTTTTCTAGCCAATGTTTGAATGACATGCCTTTCCTATACACCATTGTGTCCTTCCATAAAATAAATATGTTGTCCAAAAATCAGGTATAAATAACCCAACAGTGTTTATATTCACTATTAAGGACATACAGATCATCCCATTCAGCCATGACATAATTAACAAATAGGGGAGCACACACCACCCCCATTGCTACACTGATGGTTTGTCTATAATATTGTCCCTCAAAATACAAAAAATTATTATCTAATACTAATTCTAGTAGACTTGTCATGGCATTAACTCTCCAATTTTCTATATGTAAACATTTAGTCAACTTGTCTCCAAACCATCTTAGACAGGTCTGATGAGGAATAACCAAAAACAGACTATGTACATCAATGGTCACGCAAATCAATTCAGGATCATATCTGGCACTGCTTAATTTACATAAGAAGTGCCAAGAGTCCTTACATACTTGGTCTAAGCTATCCAGACCATTTTTCAAGCTAATATCCAAAAACTTTGCAATAAAACATGTTTTAGATCTAGCTCCATCCACAACTGGACAGAAAGGAGGATTATTCATGTTAGAATGAATTTTGGGTATGCTAAAAAGTCTGGCAACTGCCGGTTTGGAATTGTACATAAATTGAAATTCTCTTTTTGTATCCTCTAACATACAATCAATTTTCAGATATGCAACATGCATTTCTTTTAAAGAAACTTCAGTATAAATGTCTGTCATTAAATGTTGACTCATGGGACTAAGACAATCAGAGTGCTCCATAACCATCAGCCCTCCCCTCTTGTCTGGTTTCATTACTCATATTTTTGTGCCCTTACTTAAATTATTCAATAACTGTTTCTCATATCTATTTAAATTGTCAAAATTGCATTGGCATACATTATTCACAACCTGCCTAATGTTTAATTCACAAAATTTCTCAAATTGCTCTATGATATTGTTAAGTGGTGGATTAAAACAACCGACCATCAGCATGTGCCATTGTTTCATTCTGAAACCATAAAGACAAATTTATTTTGTGACAGATCAGTTTTAAATCAATTAAAGTCTATACAAAAAAAATCCTTTTGCTAGCAAGTTAACATGTTGATTAGTCAAATTTCTGGATGAATAATTGTAAATACAAAAGTCACCTTCATCGTTTTTAATTGTTTGAAAGACAGGCTCCGGAGTGTCCAGTTCAAAGGGGTCACAACACAGGGAAAACACTGACTGCATTATCTCCTGTTCCATCCTTGCTGCTTCAGTTTCACCCCCTCTCTCATATATCCCCCCCTGTTCCATCCGATGGGCTAAATCTCTACTCATTAATCTCTCCAACCTCGTACTATCCTGGATAGCAGATAGAATCACAAATTATCCCCCTGGGTGATGTGGGTTTATATTAGATGATTGAACTTTCAAATGTTCGACTGTCATACTGTCAACACCATATGATCGAATTTTTGAAAGTTCAGACGTTTTAATGGAGATCTCCATACAGCACGGAATGGAAAGATTTCCCTTTTCTGCACTGTAGTGCAATCTTGGAGTTGATATATTTAAAGAGCAGGGGTGTGGGGGTGCATGGGGGCTTGCCCCTGCTTAAAATGTTCAGGTAGGTTATTTGTGTAGTTTATTTTTTTATTAGATTTTCAAACTTTTAAAAGTTTGATCATATGATGTCACCCATATGACAGTCAAACTTTTGAAAGTTCAATTATCTAATATAGATCCAGATGATGTAAACACTGACTGTCAGTCTTTAGTGGCAAAGTCAGCAATCAACAGCATGAACCTATCTGGATTCACTGAGCTTATTAATACACCAAGATATGGTAAAAATAACTCCCAACAATCTCTCCTTGACTGGATTCTGGTTAACAACCCATCTAATTGTACCTCCTCAGGTACCCTCCCTGATACACTAAATGACCACCTGCCAGCTTATACCCACAGGAGTATTATACAACCAACAAAGAAATATAAGCTCAAGACTACCCATAATCTCTTCAGTTTCTCCAAGGAGTCTTTCACTGAAGGTCTGAAAGACTCGTTGGAGAACTGGTCTGTCCTAAAAAGACTCCACTTAAATGATGTAGATGAATACTTCACTGCAGATTTCTAAATATCTTTAATACCTTAGCACCACAGCATGCAAAAAGAATTATAAACAGCCATACGTCATGGCTCACCAATTAATGCAACCTCCTTATGCAAGACAGAGACAAAGCATGGATTAACTGGCAAAAGAATAAAAATGACAAAAATTGGCAACTATTCAGACAGCTACAAAACTACGTAAAGACACACGTCAGAGATAAAAAGTGCTAAAACTCACAAGATAGCCATAAAAACAACCCTAAAAATTTCTGGCCCTCCATATCCTCTCTCATCAATCCAGGTACAAAAAAGGATCCCATCCTATACCCAGACATTCTCCCTCTTCAAACAGCTACCTATTCAATACATATTTCATAGAATCCATAACCAAGTTGCCATCAAACTCACCTAACACAGCCCCTTCTACAGAGCTAATTTTGCCTACCTTAGACCCAAGCACATTTCTTTTACAAAACTTACCTAACTGCAACCTCTCCAATATATATACAGACAAATTCACCCAATTTATTTTTCAGCTCTCTTCAAAATCTTTTGCATAAACTAAAAGATTGTTCCTCTTCAGCTGACAACCTTTCCCCAGCATACCTAAATCTAGCCGCAGATGCAATAGCATACCCAATCAGCATTCCTGTGTCCCTAGCATGTAGAAAATGACACATATTATCCACATATATAAAGGAAGTAATTCCACTGACATTACACATTTCTGCCCATAGCTATCCTGTATCCCCTCTGTAAAATCCTTAAAAGATGTATACATCAACAATTATCCACTGTCCCTTACAAAATAAACTAATCATCAATGTGCAACATGAATTTCAGCCAGATCACAGCACCTCCAATGCATTGCTATAATTTACAGACACTGTCAATAAAGCTTGCAACTCTAATAAACTTGTATCTGCAGTATTTCTAGATCTATCAAAAGCCTTTGACATGGTCTCTTACAGTAAACTCTTCAATCAACTTTCCACCTTGGGTCCATCATATCCATCTATGCAATGGTTCTCTAGCTACCTTGCCAACAGGCAACAAGCTGTAAAATGGCAAGGATCCATCTCTGCATAGTAGCTTCCGACTTCCACAGGAGTCCCACAAGGGTCTATCATGGGTCCTCTATTATTCAATATTTTAGCAATAACCTACATTCATCTTCTTGTGACGGTACTATGATTCAATATACAGATGACTCTACTATAACTGCTCTTCAAACTGCTTAACTCACTTCAGGAATTCACTCAACAAGCTGTTATATCCATTGATACCTGTTTTACAAGAACATACCTCCTACTCAACCCCTCAAAACCAAACTCCTCCTCCTCTTTACCCCAAAAATTCACAGCGCTAACAAAGTATCTTTCAAAATATTTTCAGAAAATGGCACTGAAACTGAATTAGTCTATTATATCAAACCATACCTCCCAACCATCCCAAATTACTAATTTTTTACTGAGTTTGGGGTCCAAATAATGGGGTGCCATGATTCCCGAGTGGCACCCCTTAATTTCTGAGTTTTTCTCAGCTTTTTTTATTTTTATTTTTTTCTTCCACTTTTTGAGCTGACTTCATCATGTGCATGATGACGTCAACTCTATCGGGGCTACCAGTCTGTCTGAATTGAGCTTGCATTCCAGCTGTTCAAATGAAGAGCGGGGAAATCTTTTGGCTGCACTTAAGTTGCGAGCTGTTATTTTGTGTGAACATAATGCTGCTTGAAATATACAGAGCTTGCTTTCACTACTGCATTTTCTCAGATTTCTGGCTGGCTCCTGGCTTGAGACATTCAGAAGGGTAGGGTTCTTAGTTTTTTAGAAGGGTGTGCATCATTTTCTTTGCTTGCTGCATTTTCTGGTGCAAGCCGTTATTGAACAGAAAGTGTCCGTTTTTTAACTGCTTGCATTTTCTGGCTGGTTGTGCTTGAAAGTGTCTGTTATTGATGGCTGCCTGTGAACAGAAAGTGTCCATTATTGAACAGAATCATAAGTGTCCGTTATTGATGGCTGCCTGTGAACAGAAAGTATTCATTCATTAATTAAATTGCTGCATTTTCTAGCTGTTATTGAACAAAGTGCATTTTGAACCAGCTTAGTCACTGCTGCAAAGGTTTTTTTTTAGAACTCTGTGTGTGTGTGTGTGTGTGTGTGTGTGTGTGTGTGTGTGTGTGTGTGTGTGTGTGTGTGTGTGTGTGTGTGTGTCTAAGTTGCCTATTCTGACTGAAATGTTTTAGGGATGACTGGGATGACATAACTTGCAAAAGAAATTTTTTAATACATTTCATTTGTAAAAGGTTGGAAAGGATAACAGAGAAGTTATTTTGTGTATCTGTTTGAATAAAGGATAAGAAACAGATTATTAAGTTGTAAGGAGATTCTTTTAGCAAGTCTAGGAGATTAAGCATAAGCATTAAACTACCAGAAGTTATATTTTATGTACTGATCAGTAACTGAGGAAGAGATACATAGATGAATAAGGAAAATATTGTACCAGGGAACAAACTGAGTGACACATTTTAGTTTATACTTATTTGCAAATGAGAATGCTGCAAGCATAGGGTGTCACTGCACTGATTCATTTGTTCTGTTGTGAAAAACACACTTCGAAGCATTACATTTCCTCCATGTTAATTCTCTTTTCTTTGAATATACTGTGCATGTTATAGTAGCTGCTGCTTTGGGAACCAGTTACAAACATCATGGGTAGTTACACATGACGTACGGCTGTCTGCAGCATCCTTGATATTCATTCATTCCAGTGTTACTCTATGGAGCATCTTTGTACTTGTATTTATAGAGATGTGATAATAGTAGCTGTTGCTTTGGGAACCAGTTACAAACATTATGTGTAGTTACACATGATGGTTGGCTGTCTGCAGCATCCTTGATATTCATTCATTCCAGTGTTACTCTATGGAGCATCTTTGTACTTGTATTTATAGAGATGTGATAATAGTAGCTGCTGCTTTGGGAACCAGTTACAAACATCATGTGTAGTTACACAGCATCCTTGATATTCATTCATTCCAGTGTTACTCTATGGAGCATCTTTGTACTTGTATTTATAGAGATGTGATAATAGTAGCTGTTGCTTTGGGAACCAGTTACAAACATCATGTGTAGTTACACATGATGTACGGCTGTCTGCAGCATCCTTGATATTCATTCATTCCAGTGTTACTCTATGGAGCATCTTTGTACTTGTATTTATAGAGATGTGATAATAGTAGCTGTTGCTTTGGGAACCAGTTACAAACATTATGTGTAGTTACACATGATGATTGGCTATCTGCAGCATCCTTGATATTCATTAATTCACTCCAGTGTTACTGTATGGAGCATCCTTGTACTTGTATTTATAGTGATGTGATAATACAAGTAAGGATAATGCTGTATCAGTTGTTAACATTAGTGCCTGACAGAGGTTGATTATCTAGTTTGGCTCTTGGCGGGGGTGCCATACAAATTGTCTTTAAGTGTGCATGACATGTGAAAAGTGTGTGTGTGTGTGTGTGTGTGTGTGTGTGTGTGTGTGTGTGTGTGTGTGTGTGTGTGTGTGTGTGTGTGTGTGTGTGTATGTTAATGCCCCAATTGTAATACACCTGGTGGCTAGAGGCAATCAGGCTAAAATCGTGTACCTTGGGTATAGGGTTAAAAGCACCTAAAGTCCATAGCCACCACCACTTGTGAATTTATGCCTCATATTTTTATCTGTTCCTCATAAAATCTGTGGTTTTCAGGATTTTTATGGTAAAGAAATCACTGAAGGGTTGAATTCACTAAATAATGACAGGCATTTAAATTTCAGACTTCATATTCTTCAGAAAATAAATGGTAACACAAAACCTTTTATTCTAGCAATTTTTTAAGTTAAGTATTTGAAATTTGTCCCTATTTTGGGGCTGTATTCTCCCATTATTGGCTTTGTCCATGTTTTTTGTGCTAGGACGTTGAGAGAGCTATGGTGAGAAGTGAGAACTGAATTCTGTATTACCCCATTATTGGCTTTGTCCAGGTATTTTGTGCTAAGAGTTTGAGAGCTATGGTGAGAAGTGCGAACTGAATTCACTAAATGATAGCCATTTAAGTTTCAGTCTTCCCATCTTACAGGAAACTGTTGATTTGGCATAGTGGTATGTTGCTCTCACTGCAGTACGCAGGGTTCTGGGTTCAAGACTTGGCAGTGAAATGCATGGTGGTAACACAACATTTTATTCTAGCAACTTTCCAAAATTATACAAGCAATGTTTAAAATGTGTCTCTGGTTTTTAGCCTTTTGTCCCCCACCAAAAAAAATGAAATTGAAAATAAGTCCAAGAAGCTGTGCAAGATGCCATATATATATATATATATATATATATATATATATATATATATATATATATATATATATTGTGGGGTATGGAAGTAGACTTTTATGATGGATATGTTTTGAATTGGGCAGTTTTGTCATTATTGGTTCATGCATATTCTTTAATTGCCTACTGGAAAAATGTTAGAGTGCATTTTAAAT
Source organism: Protopterus annectens (assembly GCF_019279795.1). Lineage (NCBI taxonomy): Eukaryota > Metazoa > Chordata > Ceratodontiformes > Protopteridae > Protopterus > Protopterus annectens. The sequence goes on along the minus strand of NC_056732.1, from coordinate 446,311,537 downwards.
TTATTGCTTGAAAAAGTGTGCTGTATTGTACAAGGAATATAATTTAATAAAGTCAGGAAGGTGTATCAAAGAACATGTGTATGTTTCTTGTTTTGTGTGCAAGGGGCCAATGATATGAAAACATCCCAAAGGTAATCTATATCCACTACTGGCCTGATGCATTTTCTTTGGATGTGGTATGGGTTTCAATGCTGTTTCAATTAATGTGTTGTCCATTGCCTTACTTGGATAGAAGGAAGTTTCTTTGCTCACCAGTGGGAGTGGAGAGCCTTGAGCAGCCTATCTGTCCCTGAAGGAGTGACCTCAGCACAAGAACTTGTAGTAATTGGTTGTTTTGGACCATTTCTAGCTCTTTTGAAGTTCCCTGTTTAAAATCCACCTCTGAGCGTTTTTTTTTTCTGGCTATACTACTCAAAAACAGCTCCTCGTGGTCCTGCAGAGTGGTCCTAGCAGCAGAGAACTGAGAAAAGTGACTACTTTCCTGATTTAAGTCTTTTTTGCTGTTTTTTACCTAAAATACCTTCTCTTGCTTACCCTGAACAAGCTTAAACTGTTTTTTAGCTGTTTGTTGCATTATATATTATCTGTACTTAAAGTTACATTTGGTCGAAAATTGGTTGAAAGTTTGTTTGTTTGTTTGTTAAATTTAACTGTTGAGGCTGCCCACTAAAGTGTGCTAGCCTGTGTAACTGATTTATTACTGTTTCCTGCATTTATGTGTGCTTTCTATCTCAAAAACAAAAAAAAAACAAAAAAAAAAATCCTTGTTTTCCCGCCTCTCCTCGACTAGTTTAGACCAGTATACAGGCTTTGCTGTATTCTGGGCTGTGGTGTAGTCCATTGACTTACTTGGATAGAAGGAAGTTTCTTTGCTCACCAGTGGGAGTGGGAGTGGGGAGCCTTGAGCAGCCTATCTGTCCCTGAAGGAGTGACCTCAGCACAAGAGCTTGTAGTAATTGGTTGTTTTGGACCATTTCTAGCTCTTTTGAAGTTCCCTGTTTAAAATCCGTGTTTGCGGCTTTGCGGGATTGCGCATAGCGCAGCGCTGGTTAACCAAGGTTAAACTTTTTCTGGCTCCGCCAAGTATGCTCTTCAAATTTTCCCTTAAGAAAGCTCTACTCTTATAATAGTCAGTCTACTCGCTTTATTATAAGCCTAGCACTTGTTCTCAAAACCTCTCTTCTAAGTAAGCACTCTCAAACTAAAGTAAGCACTACATCCACCTACCACCCCTGTGAGTACCCACTTCCCTTAAAGGCACAGCACTCCCTTATAATATTCTAGCATGTCGAGTGGTAGATTACTAGCATCCTCTCTGGTTCAGCTGGTTAATCTGGGAATCTTGAGACAATGCTACAATTGTCTCATGTACACAGACAGCCCTCTCCTCCTCCCAACAAACACAAATACATGTGAGAGATGCAACTATATAGCCAAACTGGAGGCTGAACTCTCTCAACTCAGGACTGGCAAGACCAGACAGGAGGAGAAGGTAACCACACACACAGCAAACCCAGTCCCACATAGACCTACCACAATTGCAAACCAAACACATAATAACTCATACTCGGAGGCTCTAACAAAAAACTTACCAAAACAACAGAGGCGCCCAAAGCAGACACCCAAAAATCCACCACCTCAAAACATAACACATGCAACACATACTTCAATAAATCAGTGTGTCAAACAATCACAGCCCTTAAGGCCAAACACCATGCCTGATACACTAGTAATAGGTGACTCTATAGTCAGAAACACTGACGTTCCGCTTACCAGGCTGAACAAGGAGAGGGTAACGGTGAGCTGCCTATCGGGAGCTAGGATCCGCCACATAACACAAGCACTCAGGTCACTCCAAAGCAAGTACAAATATGACTCTGTCATTGTCCATGCTGGCGTGAATGACCTGAGACGTACCTCCCTGGACTACATGAAAAGAGACATAGAGGAGCTCTCTGATTATGTAGCCCAGGCTGGTATGACCCTGACCCTGAGCAGCATCTTGCCCTCACTAAGAATGATGCCACAATACAAAGACAAGATGATCAGCTTTAATAATTGGCTCAATTACTGGTGTCATTCTAGGGGGATCCAATGTCTGCCTGCTTGGGATGACATGCTGGACAAGCCACACTGCTTTGCAAGGGACGGCTTGCATCTGTCACCACTGGTCTTCCGGATATTGGCTAAGACTCTTGCCACCCCCATAGTGCCTTTTTTAGGCAAGGCTCAAAAGACAAACCCACTCCTTAGAAAACAAAAATGGAAAAAAATTAAGGGTAATGCTGCTCAATGCCAGAAGTCTAAATCTCAAGATGCAGGCTCTCGAAGCACTCCTCAGTATGGAGAACATCAATGTCTGTGCAGTAACTGAAACATGGTTCAAGGCTCCTGAGAGCACCCAGCGCTACCAGGCTATACCTCGTATCATGCTTTTCGGCCCCAAAACTCGGGCCAAACCAAAAAGGGAGGGGGAGTGTCCATATTCATCAAGGACACCCACACCTCCAGGTTAGTGGCAACACATGAAGCATCAGAGACCATCCAGGTGCAACTAACCATAGGCAAAACTGCTATACAACTGATAGCATGTTACAGACCAAACTCCCAGTCTCAGGAACCCCATTCAGCCTTCCTGAAGACATTGGAGGATATGAATGTCTCACCAAACACCATCATATTAGGAGACTTCAACTACCCTAACTTAGACTGGGTGCATTATTCTAGCCCTAACACCCTAGCCCAAAGGTTCCTGGAATTCATAAATTCAAATGCAATGGAACAGCTAGTCACCTCTCCCACAAGGTGAGATAATATACTAGACCTGATCATCACAAACATGGGGACAAAGTGCTCCACACCGGAAGTATACCCCTCACTAGTGAGATCTGACCACAAACTAATCAGCCTGGATATACATATCCCACCTCCACCCCCAACACAATAGACTACAGTGAAAAACTTCTCAAAAGCCGACTTTACACTTCTTAAGACTGAGATGGTATCCTTTAAGCCCACTGGACCAGTGGAAACCACATCTCACAATGCTGAATCCTTCACAAATGCTTTCTACGGACATCTCCAAGAATGCATGGATCATGCAATCCCAAATAAAACCAAGACCCTCTCCACCAAGGGCAGGCATCCTATCTGGTGGACCCCAGCCATAAACAAATTGTATAACAAAAGAAGGAAGCTACTGCACGACAGAGAAAAATCCCATAAAGATAAGGCATCTCTGATCAGCACTAATAGAAAGCTACGTTCTCTCATAAAAACATCCAAGGCCAACTTTGAGAGAAAAATCGTTATGGACACTAAAGATAACCACAAGGCCTTCTTCTGCTATGTTAGAAACCTGGGTGGAAACCCTCAGATATGCTCAGAGTTAGTTCACAATGACAAAAAATACACTGAACCCACAGATATTGCCAACATTCTGGCAGACAGGTTCAGTGCAAATTTCTCCCCTCCCTCACCCCCAAAAGAAGAAATACTTATCCCAGCTGAATGTAACCTTCCTGTCATCTCAGATGTCCAGGGGAGAACTGCCCTCAGCAAAGCTAAAACACAGCATCAATGGGACCTGACGGTATCCCGGGTTGCGTGCTACGTGAACTCCAAGAGGAGCTAAACCCGCACATAAAAATGCTATTTAACCTTAGCCTTACTACAGGATATGTACCTGAACACTGGCGTACAGCAACAGTGGTCCCAATTCACAAAGGAGGCACCTCTACAGACCCTGGTAACTACCGCCCCATAAGCTTAACCAGCCTGGTCTGCAAAGCTATGGAAAGAATCATTATGGAACTCATAAACAGAGACATTGGGGACCTACAGACACTTGATCCCACCCAGTTCAGCTTTATAAAGGGCAGATCCTGCCTTTTGAACCTGGTTGACTTTTTCAAAACAGTCACTAGATCCATTGACGAGGGCAAAGCAGTCTATACAGCCTACCTGGACTTGGCTAAAGCTTTCGACACAATACCCCACTCAGGCATCATAGATAAGCTCAACAGCTTAAATGTAAATCCATATGTCACAAGATGGGTTGCAAACTGGCTAAAGGATAGAACCCATAAAGTCAAAATCACTGGAGCCATGTCAGACTCAAAGCCAGTCACAAGTGGTGTCCCACAGGGATCTGTCCTGGGACCCCTCTTGTTCGGCATTTATTTCTCAGATGTGAAAGCAAACATGGGAGGGTTGTGGCTGACAAAGTTCGCAGATGACTGCAAACTAGGTGCCATAGTCGATACACCAGCTGACACATACATCCTACAGAAAGGCCTCACTGAAACGGACAACTGGTGCAGGAGTCATGGCCTTAAACTAAATGCCAAAAATGTATAGTCATCCCCTTTGGGAAAAACAAAGTACCCACAAATTATCACATAGACAGTAACCCACTGAGTATGGAAAAAGTAATCAGAGACCTGGGGATCCAAGTCAATAGTGACCTCTCATTTGACACCCACATTGCCAAAGTGGTTAGAAAGACTTTCTACCTTGCCCACCTTATCATGAAGGGATTCACATCCAGATCAAAGGAGGTCATTGTACCCCTATACTCCTCTCTTATCAGGCCCATGATTGAGTGCAATGCCCCATTTGGTATGTACCTCACCCGGCACTTGCAACAGCTGGAGAGACCCCAAAAATACCTCACCAAGAGGATCAAGGGTCTCCAACATATGTCATATGCTGCCAGACTAAAGAAACTCCAGCTCTATTCAGTAGCATACCGCCTACTCATAGGTGATCTGTGTCTGACATACAAGGCCATGTCCAATCAGGAATTGATGGACATGCTCCACCTCAAAAAATCCAAATCCATCAGAACCATGAGAGCTAAAGATTTAAACCTCAGCACAAATATGAATAGGACATGTTGGAGGGACAGATTCATAACTCAGAGGCTTCTCATACTCTGGAACAGAATCTCAGTTCATGTTAGGCAGAGCCCCTCACTGACTCTCTTCAAGAGAAATCTTGACGAGTGGATGGGCGATCGTAGGTTTACCCCGGGGGTCATCTCTGTGTCACTACTAGACAGAGGCACAGTAAACTAATTATATTATGTAAGGGGGTCTTCACTGTGTCACTACTAGACAGAGGCACAGTATTCTAAATCTATTCTGTACACTTTTGTACCATTACATGGGGTGGCGAAAGCCACATCACTATGGCTAGGCTTATAAATGCCCCAGGGCAGATAGCCTAGTACTAAACTATGAAACTATGAAACTGTGAAGATTCCAATCTACATTAGGTAGAGCTCCTCGCTAACCCTCTTCAAGAGAAACCTTGACGAGTGGATGGAAACAGAAAGTTTACCCCAGGGATCACTTCAATGGCTCTGCTGGACAGAAGCACAGGGAACTAATCTAAGGGGGAGGCAAAAGCCAACACATTCCAGCTAGGCTTATAAATGCCTTTGGGCAGATAGCCTAGTATCTACCTATGAACCTATGAACCTATGAATGTGAGTTTCAAGGGCAGAGAAGTTTTAATGTCATGTCTATTTTCATTGTGAGACAGTATTGCTTTGTTTAATTAGCAGATGTCTATTAATGTTTGTGCATTATGCTATAAAATGTAAAAATAGAATACAAATCATTGTAGAAGTAAAGCAGTATGCACACATTAGTGTTTATGGTAAATGGGGAGAAATAGCCAGGTAATGGGACATTGGAATGGCTGCAGCGGGACTCTGGTGTCATATTTTGGGTGTCTGTTCTTCAGTTTGCATTTGAAAGTTGGTATCCACAATTCCATTGGAGTGGGTGTAGATACATAATTATGTATGCAAATTTTATGTTAATCAGCATACGGATTTGTACCTATTTTTCATGGGCTTTGTCCAGATTTTTTATGTTTCCAGGTTGAGAGGTATGTACCAAACTATTAGTAATCATAATAGATGATAATCTTAAATTTGACCTCCACATCCAAAGTAATATCAAGAAAACTCATGAAATACTAGGCATGCTAAACAGAAGCAAACATTTTCTGAGCACACACACACAAATTACTATAGCCATAAACCTACCTTCTGCCTTCTGTACTCTGCGGAGCACCAATTTAACCAATTTTTAATCTTCCACAAAAAACAAACTTGAAAGCTGCTACAACAAAACTGCCAAGCTTGCTATTAATTCATCCTTATTTACTCACCAATGCAAAGCTATGCATACACTTAGCTGGCTTGAACTCCCCCTCCACCTTTCTTATATTTATTTTATATCATGCATCAAATCATACACAAACCATTAGACTGCCCATCTCTTAACCCTTTCATCAACATATATTTCCCTAAAAGAACTCTTAGATCATAAGACAAGCAACTGCTCACCATAAATAAACCAAATAAATCCCCTGGACAAAGCCTATACTTGTACTCGATAGCAAAAAATGGAACTCCTTAACTCTAACCACCAGAGCTATTTCTAACCTACCCATCTTTAAATGTTTCCTAAAAGAATACCTTACAAATTCTTAGTCCTGCACCTGTGCCAATTGTGGCTGAATTTACTCGCTATACTGCATTCACCTCCTTCAACCTAAATCACACTTCACAACCTTCTCCAGCCTCATACTCCACACCTTTCTTTGTTTGTTTTCCTCATTATCTTACCTTATCCACTTCATCTCTGTAGATCTTTCATCTACCTCTACCTCTTTCCTCCCTACAAGCTACCTGAAGACATCCTACCCAGTACTCTTTTTATAATCTTCTTCTCTCCATCCTTCTCCCTTCTATAACTATAATATGAATACCTCTCTTATACTAAGACATCACTTAATTTCAACTCACTGTCTCTAATCATGTAATCTCTAATATCTCTTTAAATATCTTATTAGAATTGTCTCAGGTCTCATTTATCACATACAATCAATATTACTGTTAAATCTTTCCTCACATATTTTCTCCAACTCATGTTATTGTTTTCATTGCACTCTACTATGAAACAAGTTCTATGTTTTTCTCATTACAACATTTTTTCACTCTTATGTTTTGTAGTGTAAAGTGTTACATTGTGATTTAAAATATCTGTACTTAATTTTTGAAAGATTGTGATTGCAGAGCTTTTCTCCTTGGGCCTCCACTGAAAATGAACACTTTCTGACCCATTCAAAGTTTCCCAGTAAACAAATGTCAAACAAATAAAATAAATAAATAATATCTTAGAAGGGGCCATACAAGATTCTGGGGGTACTCCTTTGGGACTAGTCCTTGTGCATTTTTTTCAAAGTCTCATGGTTTGGTTTAAGTCAGTTAAAACAGAAGTAAGTTTTTTCAAAAAATCTGTTGTATACATATATGTTTATATGTTTTTCTAGTGCACCTTTTAAATGTTTAGTTAAGTGAATGAAATCTAAACACTCCCTGCACATTAAGTTGACATAGTATTTGAACATAATCTAAATATTTTCTGCATTATATGTTTACAGAGCACAGTGTACACAGCTTAGTTTACTATTAATCATTTGTAACAAGTTCCTGTATTTTGGATTCAGCAGGCTTTATACAGTTTAGTAAAGATGTTAAATTTGGAGTGTTTGTTTAGTCAACATAAACGTCTAATTCATTTTAATTTACAAGGTTATTATAACATATTATATCTTTTATGAGGTGCTTTGTATCTCCCCAATTGCATTGTATAAAGACTGTTAGTACATAACAGGCATATAATTCAGAGATCTATCATCACTTAACTCAGACTGTCAGACTGTACATAATAAAATGCTATATGGTTATTTAACATACTCAGTATTAGTTCTGCTCCTTTACAGACCTGCAACAAGCAATTACAAAAGAATACTACAAAGTATGTTTTGTCAACACCTGGACACTCATGTGCAATGATTTGAATGTTTTGCATTGCAGTTCCCCAAAAGAGATCAGACTGCTTGGTGTCAGCACCAGTTAATACAGGTTACTTTGTAGATATTAGCAGGCTTTGTGTGATAAAACTATATAACTTAGCAACATATTTGCATATTTATTTGAATATAAAGGCAAACAGATTTATGTAGTAAAAATAGCAACATAATCTGAGTAAGTGTATAAGATGAATATAGAAGCATAACAGTTCATTAACACATAAAAAGATGTTTGAATCATTTATTGTTTAAACTATCTCAGGGTGACACTTCTTGCTTGTATTAACCAGGACCGTAAATATATTCATACTCAAAGCTTTTCTGACTTTCACATTTGTGCCTTTTATAGCAAGAGCTTGTACAGTTCGATTCTCGGCTGGAGCTCCTTCTGTGCGGAGTCTGCATGTCCTCCCTGTGGTCGAGTGAGTTTTAAAGACATGCAGGTAGGTGCATGTGTGTGCCTTCTGTGAAGGTTGGACACAGGGCTGGCAACTCAACACCATAAGAAAACATGACTGCCAATCAATCTGCAGACCGGTGATCTGCTGTGGTGACCTCTAACCGGGAAAAGCCAAAAGATATTACTATAACACTTATTTTAAATAATATAGATATTTTACATCACATTTTTTAAATATTTTACATCACATTTTTTATGTTTCCTACTAAGATTGGTTCAAGTACACAGATAGTTTAGTCATATGTTTGGAGGGAAAGTCTCTTTCAGGCAGATGGTTTGCTTAGCACAGAGTAGCACAGCATTTAGGGTGTGTGTAGTTCTTAGCTAAGAAAAAGGCAACATGTCTCTTTGTGGTTCCTTCTGCTATTTACATTTAAGTGATATTTAGAAACTTGCTTGTTAGCAGGGGTTGAACAATAAGGAATATTAATCATTGTTTACACCCACACATATATTATTAATTTATTGCTTTTGTTTACCGGGGAAGTCTGATTGGGTACAAGTCCCATTTTACTCTGTTCCAGTTTATGCAATTAAGTACGGCCTTGTCTGTTTGAAATTCTAGCTTCTCAGAATCACAAGTTTTTGACTTTCCCTACTTAGAGGTTATCTGGTGCCCCATTTCTGAAGTTCAGTACTTCAACAGTAAGTCAGTTCACCTTAGCTACTTAGAGGCATATCTTGGATCAGCTACCATCTTTGGATGAGGCTTTCTACTACACTGTTATTGTAATCATGGACATATTGGACAGTTTTTTTTTTTCCAAAAATGATTTTCTAAGCAAAACAGGGCACTCATCCATGGACTTCAAACTGAATGCACTCATGGTTCTGAGGATCAAAGCATGGAATAACAGTCTCTCTCTAACAAATCCCATGCATCATTAAATTATAACAGACAGCTAAGAATTGCATATAAACGTCAATTACAGAATATAAAAATGGTAAGATTTGACTGTAGAAGGCAAAACTCACCTCTGACAATCTAGCTTGTCAAACATGGCTGCCTTATGAGCATGTTCACTCCCAAGACAAGAGCCCTATGTGTTCTTCCTGACAAGAGCAAAATGAATCAGGAGGGGAGGCCTTCATTTATTCAGCAGGGATATTTTTTCTGCATATGACCCACTCTTCTTTGAATGGTTGTAATGTCTAAGAGGTGGAGTGCAATGACCTCATAGTACTTTGTCCATGCCTCCATGTGTGATGCATATAAAGTACTGCATCCTTTACAAACCACACTTCCACATGACTCCCAATCTCTACCATGCAGGGTGACCCTAAGCAGGTGTTCCCAACCCTCCCGCTAATAAGAAGTGAGCATGCATCACACCTCTTTAGTCCTCTCCTCCTCCCACAATAGCATCAACAGGTGCGTGAGCTGATAATTGAATTAGTATCACCTGAGTCATAGCCAGGACTTTATCCCTCTATGCCAGTGAAGGAGGCTAAATAGCAGAAATTGCTTTGTCATGTAGATCCTACTGAAGTAGTGTCAATAATCTACTCTGTCCTAGAGAAACAGCTACTCTTCCCCTTTTTGAAACATCAGTGATGAACAGAAAACAAAATTAAAAAACTGCTTTGCAGTACTTAATGTTTCTGATCTTTCAAATACAAGCTCTCATAATCAAAATTGCTGCTTGAGTACATTTAACGTGCTGCATAAAAAGATGTGAGTACATGCACAGTCAGAAAGATCCTTACAAAACCAAGGGCTATGGTTCAGCCTATCCCAATTCAAATTTTTAAAAACAAGTATAGTCTGTTTATGATCCTGTTAAACAGAAACATCAGAGAGGGTAAATAACACCCCTCTACCAAGGAGATATATCTGTTGAACCAAGTAGCTACAAATCAAGCCTAACTCTCTGATGCTGACTGATAAATCCCTGAGTGTGGCCCAGATGACACGAGCTCAAATGGTAGCAGACACTGGAAAAGCCAGATGATGGAGGATGAGAAACAAGCAGTTTATGACGTACCCATTTTTGGGTGGAAGGGAATAGTTCTTTCCCAGTAGCCAGTTGCTCCTGTGCAAGCAGAGGCCTGTATGACAACAAGGAATGTTACCAAACAAACATGGACTTGTTACTTTCTCAAGCTGATGGTAAGCATGACAATTGTGTTGGAGCAGACATGTATCCAGGAAGGCCATAGAAGGTCACTGTGGTGATGAAAGTGTTCTTGTCTTCTAACAGACAATGGAGTTAGATCCATAAGTGAAAGGTATCCATGGCTGCTACGTAACATAATACAAGCTGATGATTGGAGAGGGATGGAGGAGCCATGTAGTCTCACCTCCAGGGTAACTCTTTTGTCATAGGGTTTCTGACTAGGGAAAGCCATACTTGCCTAAACACAAGACCTGGATTCCATTCCCCATAGAAATCATGCAGAAGGAGGGGTATTGGCAAAGACACAAATCTGTATGTTTTTCCCTTATTGGGGGAGTTTTGATGGTTGGCAAGCAGGAGGGGAAAAAGCTCCTAGAATTAAAATTAACTATAAATTAATTGTGATATAAAACATAATGGCAATGTTTTCCACCCAAAAAAAGAATATTACCAACACATGGTCCGGGTTCAGTTAGATAGTAGATAGAATATAACCAACACACGGTCCAGGTTCAGTTAGAGAGCAGAGCAAATCAAACTGTTCAGATGAAAAACTTTAATAAAATAAGTAAGCACTTTTGCAATACAACTGATCGTTTCATCAGACTTTAACTAGTTAATTAAGCAACATACTATATAAGACTCTTCACCAATCAAAAACATCCCTCCAACTACCAGTTTTTAAAACCATAGCAACGTGTGAATACCTCAAGGACAATTCTTAAAGGTGCAGTGGAGTAAGTAACCTACTATCATACCCTTCGCATTTTCAGAAAAGGCTTCAAAGATACTCGATCATTCAACCCTTTACCATGGTCAGCTTGCATTAAAAGAATTCATTTAGCTTCTAAAGCTTCAGTGAAGTTTCTGATATCACCCTTCCAATCACTCTCTGTAATGACATCCACCACCATAAACTTAAAGGTATGCTCTCTACCCATCTGTTTCGCATGTTTAGCTAAGGCATTATTAGGATATAAAATCATGATATGATAGATGTGTACATTCATCCTCTGTTTTAGGGCTCTGTTGGTTTTGCCTAAATAGAAGGCATTACAGAGTTGACAGGTTGCCGTATAGACAACATGACTAGTATTACAATCAGCATCGACCCTGAACGTAAACAGTTGCCCTGTATCAGGGTGTAAAAATTCAGAATTTGCATTAATATATATACAACAACCATAGGACCAACATGGTTTAGTACATGCTGATTGCTGCCCTTGTCCATCATTAAATCTCTTTGGATAACATATCATCCTATGAACCGATCCCTTATTTTTAAATCTGAACCGAGGATGATCCCCAACCAATTTCCTAATCTCAGGTTCAGCTGTCAAGAGTGTCCAATGTCTCTTAATGACTTCAATAATATCTCTACAATTACTACTAAAATAAATGGGCACATTCACACCTATAGTATTATATCCGTCAATCCTTGAATCCTACTCTGGTCAGTTCTATCTAAAAAATATGGTTTACCAGAGTCATTCTTCTTAGATCTCATCTCATTAAGGCCATTGGAAAAACAGAGGAGAAAGTTCCAGAAAGTATCCCCATCTATTTTTCACACAAATACTTTTTAGATGTGTTGTTCACTGAATACCAATATCATAGAACAGTAAAATAAATGAATGGACATCTGTGATCTGCTATGACACCACCATCTCCTCTGATCCATAGGGGTAATATATTAGGTCACCTACACTGGTTATAGTTTGGGGCATTAGTAAGGTAATGAGCATAAAAAGACTGATATTAGTGACAAGGTTTAGAGCATATTCAGATCATCTAGAGATGAGGAAATTTCAGATTAAAATGAATAAGCCCGCTAAGCCTAACTGCTTATTTTCAGGAATTACCTGCTAACACAGGTTGGTTAACTGCCTCCTTCCTGGAGACTGGTTAAGTCACTTTCTCAAAGTGACAAGGCTGCATGTATATACTGATTTAGTTAAACACAGCATTACAGGATAATAATGTTCATTTACATCTTATAACTTCAGCTTTCTTAACTTACTAACGGAAAGAGCATTACAGGTTCTTTTTGCTATTAGGTAATATGCAAACATAAAAGATCAGTATTAAGTGACATTCATTACTGCAAGCTCATAAACAACAAACTGTTCTTACATGTCAAACTGTTGCTGTCGCACACACTAAGCTGTCATTTTTCAATACTAAATCATAGTACATCTAGGAATGGATAGAAACAACAGTAAACTTAAAACATTTGGATTACTGAGAACAGAATCGGAATACTCTGTTGTTATGTCTCCTAGTGCAACTGAAAAGTCATTAGTTGTATATAAAAGGGACCATAATTTTTCTTTCTTTCTTTAGTATCATACCCAGTTTGTCAGTTATTTAGTCATGTCTAAAACATCTTAGCTGCTAAAGAAATTTATCTGCATTTTTGTGTTCACTGTATGTATAAAAGCATTTTATATACTACCTTCACTGTATTCTTTTTAGTATGTCTTGGATGGTATCAACAAAAAATGCAGTACAGTACCGTAGTCTGCTTCTTTGATACATGCAGTACTATTTTTATAAATATTTTTATTATTAATAAAAATGCTCAACAATAAAACACAACAGTTGGAGGTGTGATGGGGAAGAAAGAGATAATTGAGAACATATTTTCTGGGAATGTATAGAGTTAGATGTATAGAGTTAGTAGATTTTAAAAATTCCCTGCAGACTACTCTATCAGACATACTGGGTGTGCAAATTGGTATAACTAAGGAAACAATTTTTTTGATGTATGATACAGAATCAGAATTGTCTAGACAAAGGCCTTACTGACTATAATTATGGTGGCGGCCAAAAAGCAATTACTAGAAAATGGAATGAAATTCTAAACCAGCTGTACTAGAAGTAGTGAATATAGTAACATAGATAAAACAACTGGAAATGGGATCGTTAGAAAAGGGCAGGAGCAAATTACATAGTAAAAAAATGGGAATTGTGGGAATAAAATACATGCAGATAGAATAATGTTTTGGAAGAGGAAGGAGGTTTAAAAGAAGGTAGGATTTGAATGAGCTAGGCAATGTTTGACTGACAATGACTGGATAGATTGTAAGTGATATATAATGTTTGCAACTAAAATATGTACTATGGTTTGTTTTCATTTATATAATGTATGATTGCCTATGTCATAAGTGATAATTTAGTAAAGATGTTTCTTGTTAAAAAAAACAATGAAACACAACAGTCTGATATACTATATTAAAATGCTAACCCTTCATCACTGCAATTTATATAGTCAACAAGTATTTGGCAGTGCTGAAGTTTCACTGTCAGTGGAATTAAACAGCAGCAATAGGCATTACATATGTAAGAGTAATAAAACCAAAATGTGTAAGGCAGCTAGAAAACTGAAGCTAAGAATGCAATCCTTCAGTGTCTTCAGAATGTTACATTACATAATATTTATAGGTGGGCTCTCAAGGCAGTACCATTTCAGTCTAGGGAAAGGTACTGAAGGGAATGATATTACAGGTAAACTAGGAGTCTGGCATTTATATATATATATATATATATATATATATATATATATATATCAGTATTGTTTTACTACAGCATAACACACTATAAGCTACTGTTCTACTGTTTCTGGACATCCCATGTGATTTAAGAATACATTTAATACTTATATGCATTTATTTATCACACACTATAATCCTGTTGATCAAATCTAACAATTTCTAACCATGACTAAAAGCACCTTCACTGTTTTTTTAGAACTCAACAGCATTCCACATCCACACTAATATTCAAGTGTTATTTTAGAAAGCAAATCATACCAATGCTATAAATTTGTACTATATGGTGACTATAATTTTCAGTCGTTGGTTTTTGTACATTGTGTGTCATAAATCTTTATTTCTGCCTCAGATCTGAATGCATGCCTGTGCACCAAAACTCAGAAATGGTGGACTTCAAATCTACTTTAATCTGTGATGTTATATGAATCCCTGAGGAGCAGTATGTGAGCACACTTGTGTAGCACCAATCACCCTGTTAGTAGCTGGAGCTGCTTGAAGTTCTTTATGACCTCATAACATAAAAAGAAAGTGCTTGTGAGCAGTTGCAAGCTTTTTATCACACTAGTGATTGCCCAGTCTAATAAAAGTGGAATAAAAGATATATAACTACCATATCAGCGTCTATATTACATAATCGAACTTTTAAAAGTTTGAACGTCATATGGTCAACACCATCTGATTGAACTTTTAAAAGTTCGAAAATTTAATAAAAAAATAAATAAACCAAAGAAAAAACCTTCCTGAACAGTTTAAGCAGGGGGGGAAGCCCCCATGCACCCCCCACACCCCCCGTTCTTTAAATATACAAACTCTGAGATCACACTACAGTGCAGAAAAGGGAACTCTTCCCATTCTGCACTGTATGGAGATCTCCGTTGAAATGTTCGAACTTTTAAAAGTTTGATCATATGGTGTCGACCATATGACGTTCGAACTTTTAATAGTTTGGCAACGTGATATTGACCCCCATATCACGTCTAATATGTCTAGAATTACAAAAAAAATTATAAAATGAAATAAAGGTGGACACATCACATACTGCTAAACCTTATGTTCCTAGCATTAAAAAAAAAAAGAAAAAAAAACATTACAAGTTACAACATGTACTCTAACACAGTAGTGAAAATTATTAAAGCTCATGATATGTAGTTATAACTATCACTCACTTTTGATTTAGGCATAGTACTATGATGTTTACCCTTAGATTTTCTCTTACTCCATATATATTTACTGGTGTTATTCATGAGGCTAAGCTACTTCCACATACATACATACATCATTATATCAGATAAGAAAGAAGACTAAAATGTTCAGGAGGAAAGGGAAGTAGCAGGGTATTTAAAACAAATGCAGCACACAGTGGTGGAGGTTAAACATTGACACTGAATGAACAATTTGAAGTTAACTACAAAATAATCAAATTACATTGTTCAGCTTTTTTTTTTTAAACCCCTGTTGTCAGACTTGCCCAATAGCACCCATTCCTGTGTCCCATTGGCTCATTTGTTCTTTTCTACTCATGAGAGCTAGGCATCCCCTGATTGGGCAAGGGACCTGTGCTCCCATTAATTCCCCTAGGTGAGACTAGGGTGTGAGGGAGCAGGCCAAATGCTGGTCCCATAGCAGTCTCCATCTCAGCTTAACCCCTCCTCTATTGGGGGCTTACAGTCCACAGTAGCTGCCTAGTCAGGGAGAGATATGTGTGCTGCAACATATGTCTACCCCCCCCCCCCTCAGCAGTGTGATCACAATTGTAACATCGTAAGCATGGCTTCTTCTGTGAGTGATCACCAACTTGTAAGTGTTTCTAATGCAGTGGGCCTAGCAACCTCCCTCCCCAAGAATGGGTGACCTGGCTTTGGCCACTTAAGCCATTCGTCTTCCACTTGGCTCCTCCATCACCCACTCCACTGTTTAAAAACTGCTCATCTGGATCATAGTCAGTGTTTCATCCCACAATCTATCCTTTGGATGAGACTTTAAATCAAGGCTCTTTTTGCCTGAGTTGGTGGTAGCTTAGGCAGATGTAAAAGATCACACAGCACTTATTGAAAAGAGTAATAGAAGTTCTCCAGGACTGTGGATGAATTTCCCCCAGTTAGTATGAATACCACCTCAGGTCTCCCCTGAAAAGAGGCCATTGACCTAGTGGGACTAACCTGGTCAACAAAGTGTAAATAAATAATAAATAAAATGTCTCAGAGCCAGCATTCTTCAGCTTTTTATACCAAAATGCCGAAAAGACTATCTACTGCTCATGGAATAAAGTCACCCATATACTACACTGCACCAACCAATATCATACATTACATAGTTAGTAGTGAGGCTAATATATTGGGGAAGGGAGCATTGGAGAGGGTACTCAATGTGTGATACTTTGTGAATATATTTCAAGTACAGTAGTCTGTGGTACTTCACACCTGTTACCAGCATTTTTGGGTGTCATAGCTATGCACCCCATATACATTATTTTGGATTGCTATCTCAGTTTATCAAACGGTAGAAATGTTTTACCTTCATAAGGTCACAAATGAAATATGCGACCAGTCAAATATCTGACTCAAAATGTCTGAAACTGCACTTTCAACTGCTTAAAACAGCAAAAGCGCTACACAATGAATTAGACAATCCAGAAATGTTAAATGTGTTCGAAACACCCAACATTTCTGGATGCCTCCAAACACCGTTATGCAGGGGGGACAAGCCCCCCTGCACCCCCCACACCTACTGCTAATTTAATATACTAACTCCAAGATTGCACTGATCCTCACTGTAGTGCAATCTGCACTCGGAATGCCAAATTTACATGAGTGAATGCACACTGGCATTCGCTCATTTGAATTCACACATTTTTTTTCAACATGTAGAAATCTTGCCATTGTACTTTCGCACTTTAGAGCATTGCACAATGATATTGTGACCTTATGAAGGTAAACTGGTAGAAATACTACAGACAATACTCTTGAATTTGGTATCTAGTAACTTTGCTCCACTTAGCACAGGTACACTCTACCTGATAAACACCAGAGAAATGGCTGGCTGTTGATACTTTTTTGAAATGTTATTCTGCCTGATACAGTCTCATATACAGTATATGCACCTTGTGAAAATAATGCAAACAAAACATAAACTTGATTTGTGTACATTTGCTTAAGTAATATCCAAAATGTGGATTAAACCAGCTTAAAACTTAAGGCTGATTCCACCTAAAAGCCATTTCCAGGAAACATTGAAATATATTTAACAATACATTGCAAACGCAACTAATTGCAAACTTGTTTAGGCAATAATTTCATTACATATACAGTATACCCATATTTTCAGGTCTAGACTCAAGTCTATTCAATGTTGTACTTATAGTAACTTTACAAAGTCTACTAAATTATTTTCAGCTGAGTCATTGTACAATGGTGACCTGCATTACTACAGTTTTTCTCCAAGTCTCCTCTGTAAATGGAAATTGTCAAGTAGGTCTGACATGGTTAAAAGTAAATTAAATGAATAGACAAACAAATAACTAAATTGTGTGTGCATTTCCCTATAGATTTTGTAAACAGAAGACTCATTATTGAATCCTCGACCATGGGAACAATCTACTCAAAGGTGCAATAGATGACATCAAAGGAGGAACACAAAGATGATGAAAGCAACAATAACAAGAATTTTTATCACTGAAGGCAGGGAGTTGTGACGTATGTGATAAATTTGCAGAAACCTGTTTTTGTTGGGATCCACACCTCTGAACAATATACTTATTGGAGGTATGTACCTATCTTCTGACATGATTTATCCCTTCACAAGATGTACCTATTTTGGAGGTACATTCATATTTTAAGTTTGAGTTACCTCTTCACATGATTTTCTGAATCCCTCTCCCCCATCATACAGGATTTTGAAGTTGTTTAGTACACAGTAAACCAGACTACATAACCAGCATTCTATTTTAATGACATCAAGAAATTAAAGGAAAAGGACTCATGTTACATTTCTCTTTTTCAGAAACAAAAGTAAACATCATTGAGAGGTAGATTTTTGCAACATAATTCATTACAATCTACAGATTAAAACAATGTATTTGATGTTATGCTTTATTTTGCATCATTTTTTGTTCTTCTAATTTTTGTTTTAATCTTGTGCTTCTAAGTAGTGCGCAGCAATACTATTGGACATGGGAACAGTATGTGCTATTTTACATTCACATTTAATGCTAATTAGGTGCTCAGATATTTGGCTGGATGTAGCTACTTTTCCAGATACTTTGTACCTACTTTCAATGCCTGCAGGTCGAGAGCTGAGATGTCTTGTGCAGCAGTAGCACAAAACAGACTCCATCACAGATACAGAGGGCTGTAGCAGGTATTACTGATGACAACGCCATCAATGACAGGGAAGTGGGACCCATGTGGTTCTTCTCCACCTCAGATACAGGAGGGAGGGGCTGTAGAAGGTATTAGTGGTGACAATGCCATCAATGACAGTGAAGTGGGACCCATGTGCTTCTTCTTCTCCACCAACAGGGGGCTGCAGAAGGTATTAGTGGTGACAATGCCATCAATTACAGGGAAGTGGGACCCATGTGGTTCTTCTCCACCACAGATACGGGGAGGGGGGCTGCTGAAGGTATTAGTGGTGACAATGCCATAACTGACAGGGAAGTGGGACCCATGTGCTTCTTCTCCATCACAGATACAGGGGGGACTGTAGAAGGTATTAGTGGTGAAAATGCCATCAAAGACATGTAAGTGGGACCCATGTGCTTCTCCACCACAGATACAGGGGGGCTGTGGAAGGTATTAGTGGTGACAATGCCATCAATGACAGGGAAGTGGGACCCATGTGCTTCTTCTCCACAACAAATACGGGGGGGGCTGCAGAAGGTATTAGTGGTGACAATGCCATCAATGACAGGGAAGTGGGACCCATGTGCTTCTTCTCCACAACAGATACGGGGGGGGCTGCAGAAGGTATTAATGGTGACAATGCCATCAAAGACAGGTAAGCGGGACCCCTGTGCTTCTCCATCACAGATACGGGGGGGGGCTGCAGAAGGTATTAGTGGTGACAATGCCATCAATGACAGGGAAGTGGGACCCCTGTGCTTCTTCTCCATCATAGAAACGGGGGGGGGGGTTGCAGAAGGTATTAGTGGTGAGAAAGCCATCAATGACAGGGAAGTGGGACCCATGTGGTTCTTCTCCACCACAGATACGGGGGTCTGCAGAAGGTATTAGTGGTGACAATGCCATAACTGACAGGGAAGTGGGACCCATGTGCTTCTTCTCCATCACAGATATGGGGGCTGCAGAAGGTATTAGTGGTGACAATGCCATCAATGACAGGGAAGTGGGACCCATGTGCTTCCTCTCCACCACAGATACGGGGGGGGGGGGCTGCAGAAGGTATTAGTGGTGACAATGCCATCAATGACAGGGAAGTGGGACCCATGTGCTTCCTCTCCACCACAGATATGGGGGGGGGGCTGCAGAAGGTATTAGTGGTGACAATGCCATCAATGACAGGGAAGTGGGACCCATGCGCTTCTTCTCCACCGCCACAGATATGGGGGGGGGGGCTGTAGAAGGTATTAGTGGTGACAATGCCATAACTAACAGGGAGGTGGGACCCATGTGCTTCTTCTCCATCACAGATACAGGGGGGCTGTAGAAGGTATTAGTAGTGAAAATGCCATCAAAGACAGGTAAGTGGGACCCATGTGCTTCTCCACCACAGATGCAGGGGGCCTGTGGAAGGTATTAGTGATGACAATGCCACCAATGACAGGGAAGTGGGACCCATGTGCTTCTTCTCCATCACAGATACAGGGGGGCTGTAGAAGGTATTAGTAGTGAAAATGCCTTCAAAGACAGGTAAGTGGGACCCATGTGCTTCTCCACCACAGATGCAGGGGGCCTGTGGAAGGTACTAGTGATGACAATGCCATCAATGACAGGGAAGTGGGACCCATTTGCTTCTTCTCCACAACAGATATCGGGGGGGGGGGCTGCAGAAGGTATTAGTGTTGACAATGCCATCAATGACAGGGAAGTGGGACCCATGTGCTTCTTCTCCACAACAGATATGGGGGGGGCTGCAGAAGGTATTAGTGGTGACAATGCCATCAATGACAGGGAAGTGGGAACCATTTGCTTCTTCTCCACAACAGATATGGGGGGGGGGGCTGCAGAAAGTATTAGTGGTGACAATGTCATCAATGACAGGGAAGTGGGACCCATGTGCTTCTTCTCTATCACAGATACGGGGGGGGGGCTGTAGAAGGTATTAGTAGTGACAATGCCATCAATGACAGGGAAGTGGGATCCATGTGTTTCCTCTCCACCACAGATACGGGGGGGGGGCTGCAGAAGATATTAGTGGTGACAATGCCATAACTGACAGGGAAGTGAGACCCATGTGCTTCTTCTCCATCACAGATACGGGGGGGGGAGCTGCAGAAGGTATTAGTGGTGACAATGCCATCGATGACAGGGAAGTAGGACCCATGTGATTCTTCACCACAGATACAGGGGGGGGCTGCAGAAGGTATTAGTGGTGACAATGTCATCAATGACAGGGAAGTGAGACCCATGTGTTTCTCCATCACAGATACTCTGTGGATGTAGAAGGTATTAGTGATGACAATACCATAAATGACAGGGAAGAGGGATTAATGTGCTACTTGTGCATAACCACGATAATGAGGGTGCTCATGTCACATTACAGGTCACATGCTGCAGCAGATCTGCAATGGACTTTATCACAGCATTTGTAGGACGGTTGTAGAAGGGGGTGAGATGAAAGCATCCACTGAACACCATGCATGTTTTCTTAACAGCACTGCCCAGAAATTCCAGATAGTCAGTCCTAAGCACAAGTCTGGTACCATTTATGGAGGGCAACACTGCCCCAATGTAGACACAAGTATCAATTCATTGTTGGAAAGAAGTAAAAGCAGTCACTATCCAAGTAGATGATTGGGTTATGGATGAACTGTACTGTGACATACTGGTACACATAGCTCATCTAGAGTGGGATTTGTTTCTGGCCAGCACAAGATGCTGATTTGGAAAGTAGGATGGTTGGGGATCTAACCAAGACTGAGGAACTCAATATTATCATGGATGAATCTTGTGATGCAGCGGATAGTGGACAGAGGCACAATCCATGTAATTAGTGACAAGTGGATTACCCCAGGAGTATATCCTGACTCCAGCACCCCTTACTGTGTTTTTGTCAGACTTATGTGGTAGAATATACAGCAGGTACAATCTCTTTTATGGACACCTCACATTACAGCTTCAACAAAATAAAACATGTTGGAGAGTGTATCTAAGGAGATGGAAAGACTTCATGGGAGAAGCATATAGCTGCCAAATTAAACTCAATAAAAACAGGTATAATGTACTATAAGGCCAGTGCAGTCATGGCGTAAAGTATAACCTTTGTGCAGCAACACTATGCTCAGCACTCAAGGAAAAGGAATCCCTCTTACAAAACACACACTTTTGGAAGCTGCTGATATTATATTCTTTGTGTCTGGTGAAACAGTAAAAGTTTGTTTGTTTCTGGTGACAGCAGACAGTAAGTATAAGCAGGCTTTAGTATCTTGGATGGCTCCCTATTGAAATGTCAGCACTCAAAATGCCAAGTGTCAACATGCCAAAAAATACCAAAAATCCTGGAGGACAGTAAATATCAAACATTGGTCTTCCCCTTTAAACTTCTTTTTTGCAGGGGAGGGCAAGCCCCCCATACCCCCTGAACTTATATATACTAACTCCAAGATTGCCATACTTCAGAGAAAATGGAATATTCCAAGAAATGGCAATCTCTGACTTGATATATGTAAGTCTGTTATTTTTTCAGCAATTCAATCTGTGTTTAGGGACTCTCTCTAGTGGGTCCTGACTTTTCAGATGGTTAACATTTGGACTGGACATTACTTTTCATGGCCATTCTAATTAGAACACTTTGACTCTCAGGTTTACTAGAATATAAGAAGGTGAGGCATATGCAGTACAGTAAAGCAAAATTATATACTCCTTTAAAATAGAAACCAGTGCATACCTACAATCTGTTTTATTTTTCCACATAATATGCTACCATTTTACCATGTTATCCCCACAATAATAATCAAAATGAATGGAGATTTTGAATACTGTTATCTGGAGACTGTCCCTTGTCAGTTCACCAGGGCATGTTTAGCCTTACAGTTCTGTGCCCATGGTGAGGATGTTGTCACCCCAAGACCATGCACAGCTGCTGGAAAGCCTAAGGACAATGCTGAGAATGATGAAACAGTTTTCAATACTGAGTACAAGTAAGCCCATTCTGAGCCTCTTTTTGAATGGTTTAAAATGTCTTTACTGTTTTTTTTTTTTGTAAATTTATTATTTGTAAAGGGTAGGGAATTTGATTAAGCAAATAACTTTAATTATTTTGATAATACACTGAGTTTAGGTGGGTTGTGTTTAGCTTAAACTGGTATCTGTGACTTCTTGGTTATCTAACACATGTATGACATTCATGTAAGCCTCATGTACTTACCAATAATTACAGTTAATAAATGTATTTTTTAAGATGTACATACAGTGATATAGACTGGTAATCATCAGACTGTGAATATATTATTTAAGTAAAAAGGTAAAAATGAAAAAAATTAAGTCTTTGCCACTACACATACTGTGCATGTAAGTACACTGTACATTGCATTAAAAGGATGCATGTGCATTATATGTATCAGTGAAGCTGTGTATAAAAGTTAGGCACTTTCATTTTTATTTGTAGGCAACTTATGGTTCTGGCTCATGTTATGCAATATTAATTTTGATTTCATTTCTCTCAGTCTTTTGGATTTCTAATACCATGACGGGAATGGACCCCATTTCTAAAGTCAAGATACTGTTAGAGTCCGTGAAATTAGTATTGCTTCCGTCTGTTCTCAGTACCCACAACGTGCCCAGAATTGTCTCCTTCTGTAATTCATGTGGGGTTATATGCATTAGTAGTACATCTAAGTATGACTGTAAATGCTTATTAGACCAATTGCTCCTACTCCTAATGGAACAGGCTGAGTATCTTTCTTCCACATTGCTCTCATCCTGCCTGCAAATCCTGTTACTTTGTGACTTTGTGTCTGTCTCTACATAAGCCACTGTAATCACTGGGTGTAGTAATTTCAGTGATCAATGCAGCTTTTGTCTTTTTTCATGGACTACTATATCGGGTTGTCTTGCATCTACTTTTTGGACTGATGGTAATGTGATATTCTCATCATTCTCTATAATAATTTGTGGTTCATGTCTCCAGTGCTTCTCAGCTACTTGTCCTCTGCCATGAGTCTATCACACCCAGCAACAAGATGTGTGACTGTTTCCAATTCTTTTTTTTTTTTTTTACAGAAACATGCATTTGTCTGCTTGTCATACCTTTTCAATGGATTTTGTAAACCAACATGTACTGTATGTAGTCCACTGTCATGGGCTGCCATTTTAACCTTTCATCTTTTGGTTTCAATTCACCTCTCCTTAACCTTTCCTGTGTCAAATTTTGGTTAACATGAGGTTGTTCCAGGGATATCATATCTCTATACTTGCCACTATATTTATGGATTTTCCACATTTTTTTTCATTCTCAACTGATCCTTCTCTTTATATTTTATTTTGTTTTTAGCACATTCAGTGCTGTTTGATTTTTGTCTACTAATGGTTTGATTTTCACTCCTGCTTCACAGCAAAATGCTTCTGCTAAACTAAGCAAGGATGTCATCTTAGATTTCTTTTCCTCGTGTTTTAAAACATTTACTATATTTGGATCTGGTAAGGTCAGAAGATATGTATGCATTCCCACATTTGCAGATCTATACATGTAATCAATTTCGAGGAGGCCCATACCCCCTTCAGAGCAGGGAATATATAATCTTGGTATTCACTAATTTAGCTATATCATTTGATAAGCACAAAGCTTTTTTCTTGTTTTCCTGTCCAACTGATCTAATACCTTTTGGGGTCAATAGCCCCAAAACTATAAGTTAAAAGATGAAGAGCAAACCAGTTTATAGTTTGGACTTTATTTCTAGATGTCACTTTTCAATATTAGTTTTAGTCTTATGAAGTTTTCTTTACTGAGATTTATTCTAATTTGTTCATGTTTTATTACCGATCTTTCATTTACTGCCAAACATTTATATGCTCCCTCCTGCTCTGGTTCTTTTATATCACATTCCTGTCCCAGATTAATATTTTCCTGGTGTTGCATTGTTCCTGTTTTATTGTTGTTTTTGCACATTTTTCAAGACCAAATGACATTATTATATCATCTGAGAAAGTTTTAACCATTTGTAGTTGTGCATTCAACTACTTATCTGCTGAACTATACAATTTTAAGTCATACACAAACAGTAAATGATATGTCTTTATACTAGGTTGGTTTCTGGGAGCCAAACTGTAACCATAGCCTAATCTGGTAAGTAAACAGCTTAATGGGTTAAGGGCAAGACAAAAGAGCAGCAGTGACAAAGAATCACCCTGGAATACCCCCCCCTTTGAATTTTTATCCTTAGAATAACAGTTTGGCCTTTGTCATGGCTCAACTGCAAAGTGATTTGCCACTGTTTCATGGTTACTATAATTTAACCAATAATGTGGTCTGTAACTGTAAGCACTCCTTTAGCCATGAATGTGGGTTTGCTGTCAAGTGCTTTTTGTAATCTATTCCTTCCATACTTAGATTCCCCCCCCCCTTTTATAATTCGATGTTACGGTTTTGTTTAAAAACAAATTATCCTTTAATCCATATGACTTTCTTTTGTTATCCTTTTATTCTATTGCTCCAATTAAGTTTTTTTTCTAAATGACTATAAGCTCTGTATGTCAGTTCCAGTATATAGTTTGTATATTGTTAGAAGGCAAGTTATTGGTGTATAGCTTTTTTGGATGGCTTGTAACATCACTCTTAAGGAGGAGCATCATTTTCCTTTTGTTAACCAGGTTGCTATCTAATCAGTTTGCACATACAAGTAAGCCTTACTCAGGGCTTAATCTTTGTTAATGCTTTAAGACAGAAGTTGGGCTTTTCCACTTAGAAGCTTTTCTCAATTTTGCCTCAATTTATCTGGCCATTACTTCATCCTATTTCCAATCTTTCGCACTACTGCTCCTTACTGTTTCTTGTAATTCTTTTATTTATCATCTCTGTTCTGTTCAACAGTGTCATCATAAATACTTCTCCGAAATGTGCCAACTTCTTCTTTTCCTGGTATTTGTATTCCTTTTGCTTTGTTTCCCAGTTCTCTGTAAAATATCTTTGGATCAGTCATAAATTGCTTATCTTGTACTTTTCCTTTACAGTTAACTACATGCCTTCTAAGTTTTTGATCCTGTGTTATTTTTTAGTTTATTATTAGAAATAGTATATGATAAATTTTGATCTACTTTGATATTGTGCGTTGCTTTTATCATGACTCTCTTTCTAAGGATTTTTGATGATTTGTTCCCTTTTCTGTATTCTTCTAACAGTGATACTTCTTTCCTTAATTGCTTTATAGTTTTCTCTACTCGCTGCTTCTATGGAGGCATTCTACTTGCTCCCTTCTTTTCTTTTGTTGCTCTAGGTTTTTGTGGTAGTACTTTCTCAGTTATTAGTTTCTCTGTGCAGTACTATATTCTACTTATTTCTATTACATCATGTGAATTTCTCTTACTAGTCCTGCTTACTGTGTTCATCTGATTTGCCAGTCATCTAACACTTTGGGTCTTATTTACTTTCTGTAATCTATTTCTATCTTAATATGTCTATCTCTATTAAATCTAGCAGGATTTCCTTTAAATCATTTTCTAACATATTGAGAGTGACTTCTTTGATCTGTGTTTCCCGTGAGTATTCTACTGAAAGTTCTCATCAGATGCACCTGGCTTCATATGCTGCTCCGTCATATAGGAACCCTTTGGCTCATCACTCTGCATCATTATTTCTGTCAGAGTAGCCACTGTTTCCTGCGCCTTCCCTTGCTGTGTAACCTCAACTGGACTTTAGTACTGGTCTCCTACAGAAGGCTCCAGAACATCATCATGTTGCAAATATACTTCAGAAGCATTTCTATAACTTTTTAATTTCTGTACAACCTTGGTGATGTGTCATGCTTTGCCTGTCACTGAGCTTATTAGTGAAGAGTAATGATGGCATTTCAGACAATTGATACTCTCTCCCACTTAGACAATATAAGTATGTAATTGACCATTTCATTACACTTTACTGCCATTGCTACTGTAGTGTTTATGTGTATATATTGTGGTTATGTTTATTTAGAGAGTCATTTGTATATAATTACTAACCATTTTTTTCCACCTAGGTATTGCTGCAGAAATTCTGTAACTACGTCCATGGTCTGAGAAAACTGCTACTACTGGTCTTGTTCAGCAGTGGAAGATTCATAGAGTTTGCAAGGCAGAGTCAGTCCATAGACCACAGACTACTGACCATAATCCCCTTGCCAATACCTACCCACATAGGGCATCTACTGCTTGGGTTGAATTTACAGTCACCCATCCACTCAATAAGGTTTGCCTTAAAGGAAGTAATGATATCACTCTGTTTTATATGTAAAAAAAGGAAGATTATTACAGATATGGGGGAAGAATTGAGTTATAAATCTGTCACTCCAGTGTGTCTTATTTATTTGTTGATACAAATTCATGTTCAAGTGATCATAAAAACCATTTCCATTGTGGGAGGTAAAGGAGATCAGGGAGGGTTGGTCCTTAACAGCATAAAGGGAAGACATCTCTGATCAACACTAGCAGAAAACTACGTTCTCTCATAAAAACATCCAAGGCCAACTTTGAGAGAAAAATCGCTAAGGACACTAAAGATAACCACAAAGCCTTCCTCAGCTATGTTAGAAACCTGGGCGGAAACCCTCAGATATGCTCAGAGTTGATTCACAACAACAAAAAATACACTGAACCCACAGATATTGCCAACATTTTGGCTGACAGGTTCAGTGCAAATTTCTCCCCTCCCTCACCCCCAAAAGAAGAAATACTTATCCCAGCTGAATGTAATCTCCCTGTCATCTAAGATGTCCAAGTGAGAACCGCCCTAAACAAAGCAAAAAACACAGCATCAATGGGACCTGACGGTATCCCGGGTTGCGTGTTACGTGAACTCCAAGAGGAGCTAAACCCACAACATAAAAATGCTATTTAACCTTAGCCTTACTACAGGATATGTACCTGAACACTGGCGTACAGCAGCAGTGGTCCCACTCCACAAAGGGGGTACCTCTACAGACCCTGGGAATTACCGCCCCATAAGCTTAACCAGCCTGGTCTGCAAAGCTATGGAAAGAATCATTATGAAACTCATAAACAGAGACATTGGGGACCTACAGACACTTGATCCCACCCAGTTCGGCTTTGTAAAGGGCAGATCCTGCCTTTTGAACCTGGTTGACTTTTTCGAAACAGTCACTATTGCCATTGATGAGGGCAATTCAGTCCATACAGCCTACCTGGACTTGGCTAAGGCCTTCGACACAATACCCCACTCAGGCATCATAGATAAGCTCAACAGCTTAAATGTAAACCCTTATGTCACTAGATGGGTTGCAAACTGGCTAAAGGACAGAACCCATAAAGTCAAAATCGCTGGAGCCATGTCAGACTCAAAGCCAGTCACAAGTGGTGTCCCACAGGGATCTGTCCTGGGACCCCTCTTGTTCGGCATTTATTTCTCAGATGTTAAAGTAAACATGGGAAGGTTGTTGCTGACAAAGTTTGCAGATGACTGCAAACTAGGCGCCATAGTCGATACACCAGCTGACACATACATCCTACAAAAAGGCCTCACAGAAACGGACAACTGGTGCCAGAGTCATGGCCTTAAACTAAATGCCAAAAAATGTATAGTCATCCCCTCTGGGAAAAACAAAGTGCCCACAAATTATCACATAGACAGTAACCCGCTGAGTACGGAAAAAGTAATCAGAGACCTAGGGACCCAAGTCGACAGCGACATCTCATTTGACACCCACGTTGCCAAAGTGGTTAGAAAGACATTCTACCTTGCACACCTTATCATGAAGGGATTCACATCCAGATCCAAGGATGTCATTGTACCCCTATACTCCTCCCTCATCAGACCCATGATTGAGTATAATGCCCCATTTGGTATGTACCTCACCCGGCACTTGCAGCAGCTGGAGAGACCACAAAAGTACCTCACCAAGAGGATCAAGGTTCTCCAACATATGTCTTATTCTGCCAGACTAAAGAAACTCCAGCTCTATTCAGTAGCATACCACCTGCTCAGAGGTGATCTGTGCCTGACGTACAAGGCCATGTCCAATCAGGAACTGATGGACATGCTCCACCTCAAAAAATCCAAATCCATCAGAACCACGAGAGCTAAAGACTTAAACCTCGGCACAAGTATTAATAGGACATGCTGGAGGGATAGATTCATAATCCAGAGGCTTCCCATGCTCTGGAACAGAATCCCAGTTCATGTTAGGCAGAGCCCCTCACTGACTCTCTTCAAGAGAAATCTTGATGAGTGGATGGGAGATCGTAAGTTTACCCCAGGAGTCACCTCTGTGTCACTACTAGACAGGGGCACAGTAAACTAATTATATTATATAAGGGGACCTTCACTGTGTCACTACTAGACAGAGGCACAGTATTATAAATCTATTCTGTACATTTTTGTACCATTTCATGGGGTGGCGAAAGCCACATCACTATGGCTAGGCTTACAAATGCCCCAGGGCAGATAGCCTAGTACTAAACTATGAAACTATGTAAACCATATCACAGGAGTCTATAATAGACAGAGTATAGGGACAGAGCATGGCTTGGTAGCTGAAGGGCTTTAGTCAACTTATCTTTTTAGTTAGGAACCTCTGGGGTCTTTCTAATTGTGTGATATGTTTGGATAGATACATACTGTTTGGATAGATACATACATACTAAAAGGAGCATTATATTCTATAACTGAGCTGATTAAAACAGAATATCAATAAATACCTTCTTTGGACATAGACAAAATAGCTTTAGTTATTACTTTGGCTTAATAGAAGGATTTCCTGACTGCTGTTGCTACATGGTAGAATATAAAGATAGGGAGTTGTTTTTGAAATGTACCAACACCTCTAATGACTGTTTCATTCTGGAGTAGAGTGCTGTCTATACAATAAGCTGCTATTCAGATTTATTTATCTAAGGTAAACTATTCCATTGCACTTTACTGCCATGGCTGCTGTAGTCGTGCTTACACTTGTTTGCATTTAATTGAATCCATTTCTAATACACCTCTGATTCTTATGATTTATTCCTTGCTGTGGTAACATGGTATCAGATGCTGAGCAAATAACTTCACCCAGTTTGTCATAAGCAAATTTAGTTAACAATATATTTTGGGCTTGTGGTTTGGAGATGTCAAAAGTAGATGCTAAACAGAAGGAAACCTAGTACTGAGGAAACTACTAATCACTTTTTTTTTGCTTTCTGGTGTGACATCTGGCATTATCCGCCCAGGTACTGTCTGATAGCCAGTTTGTATTCTACCTTACAACATAAGGTGTAGTTGGCTCAACCCACTTACCTGAGCCAGTTCCAATTGGCTCTGGTATTGCTCTAAAGAGCAATCAAGAATGGGGCGATGTATTGGGCCTCATAGCACTTTGCACCCAAGGCATTTGCCCATTTCACCCCACCCTAACTACACTACTGACAATAAGAGTCTATATTTTGGGCTTTAAACTTATTTAGAATTCAAGGAACCAAATGGAAAATGCACCAAACAAGCCTGTATATGAACTCCTTTTATTGCAGTAAAAACACACCAAGATTAAGCGCTTTCATCTTTCACATAGAAGTCTTCATCAGAATAAAGCACACTAATTGAAGAACCACTTTTATACCAGTATATGTTACATAATAGATAAAATTGAGCCAATGGTATTATCAAAAAAGTCACATGTAAAATGGTCACATGAGCAATATTAAATACACAGGAAATTAATATTCAAGTCAACTTAGCTTTTTACAAACAAAACACTGTTATATATTAAATACCTTCAGCATATGTTTAAAAATGCAGGCACAGTAATGCATGTAAAAATGTTAAAATACTTAAAGTTTCATAGATTTTTCTTTCAGGGTTGGAAGTATTGTCAAGGAATCATTTATACCTGGTGGAAAATTAGCTGCTAGTCTGAGTTGCCAAACCAGCTCATTTTTACTTAATAAATTCTTCCAGTAACCCCCCCCCCCCCCAAATCTATGTCCACAGTATCCAAATACCAAATTTAAAACCTTTAAAATTAGAACAAGTAAGGGAATGCCTATATAATGTACTTGTATCCTTCTTGTTTCTAACATCATGTACGTGCTCATAGATTCTGCTTTTCAATGCCCTCTCCATTTTCCCAACATAGAATCCATTGTACATATCACATAGAGCAAGGTACACCACTCTGGTGGTAAAACAATTTCCTTTCTTGAATATAACCTTAGATGCCATCTTATTAGCTGGGTGGCTTTGAGGTGCTTTGAAAATATTAATACATTGGGAGCACCTCCCACAAGGTGTTGTACCACAACCACCTTCTATCGGTAAATTCAGTTTGTTTTCCATAAGATGTTTCATATTCATGCCCACCTTGCTCCCACTGCAGTTAACACATCATTATTTACCCTAAATATACTCCAGTTCTTTTTTAATATGTTTTTCACGTCATATGATATAGGACTGTATTGCACTATACATGCATGCTCATAAATCTTCATTTCACCAGGATCTGTGGGGGTTATATTAGTTAATGGGTGGTTTCCTAACAGGGGCTTACATTTATTTCAAGTCACAAAACTGGCCAATACCAAGTAGTGAAACCAAGAAGCTATTTTATTGTGGCAACTCCAAAGGCTATAGCAAAAAATTCAAACCATTTTCGGCATCCATATGCCTTCCTCAGTGGACGGCTATAGCAAAGCTATAGCAAAACAATCAAACCGGTTTCGGCATCCATATGCCTTCCTCAGTTAACATCATGATGTTCACTGAGGAAGGCATATGGATGCCGAAACCGGTTTGATTGTTTTGCTATAGTTTGCTATAGCCTTTGGAGTTGCCACAATAAAATAGCTTCTTGGGTTTCACTACCTGGCGCTGGCCAGTTTTGTGATTGCTTTAGGTGTTGTAGGCCTTTGCACCAGCCGTACTTGCGGTTCCTGTGTGCTTATATTTTTTTCCCCATCCTATGTAAACCTCCTCAATAATTTGTTTCACCATCTGTTTGGGGTATCCCCTTTCTAAAAACAGATCTCTTAATGTGAAAAATTCCTGCCTCACATCACTCAATTCTGAAGTCATGTGTGCAGTTCTTATAGCCTGTCCTTTGACTAAGCTCTTTTTCTGTGAAAGTGGACGGTTGCTCGTATAATGAAGGTAAGAATTACAAAAAGTACTCTTACGAAATATATTAGATTTGAAACCTGTAGGTGTATGGGAAATTGCCCTGTCCAAGTAATGTATACCTCTAGTGTTGTAATTATAAGAAAATTCCAAAAATGAGGTAGTTTTCTCCCGGTGGTTAATAAAGCGAGGGATATCTTCCACTTTTCCCTTCCACAAAATAAAGATGTCATCCAAAAACCTGCAATATAACTGGATGTTCTTCCAAAATTCTTTGTGGAATACATATCTTAATTTCCAGCCTAATAGTACTATATTTGCATATATAGGGGCACAGGCAGCCCCCGTGGCAACTCCTCTTGTTTGTTGGAAACATTGGCCCTCAAAGAATACAAAATTATTCTCTAAGATAAGTGCCATCATTTCACACACCTGGTTTACTTTATCGTGATTCAAGGTGGAACATGTAAGGAGTGTCTCTTCAAATAATTATAGTCCTTCTTGCTTAGGAATACAGGAAAAAAGGTCTTTCACATCAATGGTTAAAAATACCAAATCAGCCGCCCATAGATTTGGTTTAAGTTGTCCTAGAAAATCCCAGGAATCCTTAACTAGATATACTGTTCTCTCCACTACGTGCTTAGTCATTTTATCTACAAATAGTGCCAGATTATGTGTTTTGGAGCCACTAGCAGCAACAATGCGTCTAAAAGATGGTTCAATGATGCTTGTGCATTTTTGGGATACCAAATATAACCAGCACCTTAGAATAGGAATTAGTAAGAAAATTAAGGAGGTCATTAGTAATACGTTTGTCCAGGACATATTCTTCTAAATAACTATCAATACAGTAATATGCAATATTAGTTTGGTTCTTAGAGACCTATGCACAATTCTCTTCATTAAATAAAATATTCTGCATAATGTTGGAATAATCCTCTGAATGGAATATCACTATACCATCTCCCTTGTCAGGGGTCATGATATGCAGTCCCTTGTCTGCACTCTGTTGATTCATGAGAATTCTTTCATCAGAAATTAAGTTGGCATAAAACTTCCTATTCTGAGCCCATAATTCGTACATGTCTTCTTTCACTGCCTTCTCAAAAACATTAATGACGGGATTGAGTGGTGGATTAACACACTACTTTTCTGCAGAATATTTTTGTGTACTTGCCTCATTTGTAGGCTCCACTTGATTTTGGGAAAAAAGGAGACAGAAATTAAGCTTCCTAGTGTACATCTGATCATCTAACAAACAGTCAGCAACATCTGGTATTTTGGAGGGAACAAATTTAAATCCTTTAGAAAAAAGTGAAAAAAAAATCTTTAATGATAACACTGTCTGTGTAATTATAAATCTTAAAGCCTTGAAAAATATGCACAATACATTCAGTTCCAGCAATTAATATCTGTTCCTCCCCATCCCCCAGTTGGGATCTCTTTTGAATTTGCACTGCCTGACTGTATGTGTATTTCTTCTCCTGATTTCCATTTGCTATCCTTTCTGAGCATCTTAGTTGCTGAAAATCCTGTGAACCACCTTTATCCATTTCATTATACACTTCAGGTATGGTCATTATACATTTCATCAGCCATTTCCCTGTCATTACCAGCAGAATTTCTGTGCACATCAGAGCCATGAACACATTTCTCCACAGTTAATCTACTAGTAGGGTAAGCAGATTTAGTTTGATAATGTTTAATATCCCTCTCTAACTTTCTTTTTTTCTTTAAAAACAATGCATTACATCTTTTATATCAGAGGGCACAGTGGTGTAGTGGTTAGCATGGTCACATCACAGCAAGAGTTTCCCCAGTTTGATTCTCGGCTGGGGTACCTTCTGTGTGGAATTTGCATGTCCTCCCTTCATTCACGTAGGTTTCTGGGTGCTCCAGTTTCCTCCCACATTCCAAAGGCATGCATCTGCAACCTTTCTCCTTGGGTCTCTGCTGAAAATAGGCTCTGTTCCAGTCAGACGTTACTGGTAAACAAATGTTAAATATATAAAATCAGAGCTTATAAAATCAGATGTAATACTTTCCATTGCTTTGTAAATTAGGCTTGTAAGGCTGATAGATCTGAAGTTTTGGGGATGGACCCCCTTTTATGGAGTGACATATCCATAAGTGTTTTCCATACCTGAGGAACATATCCTGTGGCTATTTTATTTTAACCTGTAGATATGCTTAGGCTGGAGAGTTCAGGATGGATTTGACAGGGTTTGTCTGGCACTTTTTATTAAGCAACCAGAATATTGTCAGGTCACATAGAAGTAGTATTTGTGGTTTTAGAGAGTGCAATTAGGACATGTTTCACTATTTTGAGGGAGGAAGGGACTGGATTTCTGGAACTTCGATGACTGTTTCTGGTGGAAAGTTGGCACTGACTTTATCTGCATGCATATTAACAATATCTTTGGGACTGGAGTGTGTAATACTACTATGAATTCATTCAGAGCATTGCACTGTGTTATTTCTTGATTGGCTGATATAGCTAAAGAATTATTCTCTTTGGCTTCAGATGATAATTTAAGTTGTGCTCCACTTTTATCTTCATCATGGTAGCTTTTGGATTTTTGCTAATCATTTGGATAATCTTTAGTGTGGTGGATTTTTGATTTATTATAGACCTTAATTTGTTTTGTTTTTTTTTTCTTTTATTACAGAGCTTATTAATGTTGGCATTCTACCAACCTGACTTATTTTTACATACCCCAGTATATTTAGTTCTGATTGGGACCACTTGATTTATGCTGTTTCTTAGATTGGGAGTCATATTTATTGGCATAAGTGACAGCTGAGACTAAATGGGGCTAGAAATTTTGTAGTTGAATTTTGAGACCTAATCATATAGATTTAATTGGTTTGTTTTCTTAAAGTCCTTGAATCTAGAGTTGTTCATTGTGGTCAATTTAGATGCCCTAAAAAAGAAAATGACTGATTTGACCAGAGGTGAGCAAAGCCAGATCATGGCCAAATGGGCCCCCTAAGTAGACTAATGGGCCAAAGTAACCCAGCCTTACCAATATCCCTTTACTTGCCCATTATTAAATAATAAGTAGATGCCAAACAAGAGTGGTCTCAGGACTGAACCCTGAGGTACTCCACTTGTCACTTGTCTGGAGCTGGATTTGGAGTTGTCTACTTTTACAGTGTGGGTTCTGTCAGTAAGCCAGTTGGCAACCCATCGAGTGACATAGGGATTAATGCCCAACTTAGTAAGTTTATCTATGATTCCAGAGTGGGGGATGGTGTTGATGGCCTTGGTGAAGTCCAGATAGGCTGTGTGGACCACCTTACCCTCATCCAAAGCTCTGGAGACTGATTCGAATAAGTCAATCAGGTTCAGGAGACAAGATCGGCCCTTCACGAACCCAAACTGCGTGGGGTCCAGTGTTTGAAGATTGCCAGTGTCTTTGTTTATAAGTTCCATAATATTGCAGATCAGGGTAATTAGACTGATGGGGTGGTAGTTCCCGGGATCCAAGGTGGATCCCCCTTGTGGAGCGAGATAACTGTAGCTGTGCGCCACTCAGTGGGCATGAAGCCTAAGGTGAGGCTATGATTAAACATGACACTTAGGTGAGGTGCCAGTTCATTTTGTAGTTCATGTAGTACACAGCCTGGGATGTCATCTAGTCCTATGGATGCTGTATTCTTAGCTTTGGAGAGTGTGTTTTTTACCTGTATGGCCATTATTACTGGAATTTGGCAATCTTTCGGTATTGAGATGGGCCTTTTAGGGGGTGAGAGGGGGTTGAAGTTTGCACTGAATTGATCTGCCAGGATATTGGCAATATCCTTGGGATCAGTATATTTAGTGTCATTCTGTTGTAGCTTAGAGCAGATCTGAGCATTGCAACTTAGATTCTTGACATAGCTATAGAATGCCTTGTGGTTGTCTTTGATCTTTGTTAATTTTATTTTCGTAACTAGCTTTGGAGGATTTTATGAGGGATCTCAGCTTTTTACTGAGGTTGGTAAGGGAGTTTTTTTGCATCCTGGGATTTTCCTCTTTTCTGCAACAGTTTCTTCCTTTTGTTGTAAAGTTTGTTTATGGCAAGGGACCACCAGAATCACTTCCTTTTTTCAGAGGAGAGCATCTTGGTTCTATTGGGGATGGCACGATTCATGCACGAGTGGATGTGCTCATACAGTGCCTTAGTATAGGATTCAGCAGTCAAACCATCAGTTCCCATCTGCATGGGTGTCATGAAGTTTGTCACTTCTGACTTGGGTAGCATGAAGTTGGCTTTGGAGAAGTTTTTTTACGGAGGTTTCCTTACTGGGGGGTGGGGTGGGATGTGGATGTCAAGGGTGATTAGCTTATGGTCAGACCTAACTAATGAGGGGGTGACCATAGGTGTGGAGCATCGATTTACCATGTTGGTAATGACCAGGTCTAGGATATTGGAGCCCCTGGTGGGACTAAGGATTAGTTAATCCAGGGCATTGGAATTTATGAATTCCAAGAACCGTTGGGCAAAGATGTTGGTACATGAATAGTTTTCCCAGTTAATGGCAGGGCAGTTGAAATCACCTAGTATTAGGGTGTTTGGTTGTTTCTTAATATTTTCCAGTATGTTTAGACAGGTGTAGTGAGAATCTTGGGGCATGGTGGGGGATCTGTAGCAGGCTACAATTTGGATTGCAGTCTTACCTAGTGTTAGTTGCACCTGGAGAATTTCAGACACATTGTGTTGAGCAACTAAACTGGTGTTGTGAATATCCTTGGTGAATATGGACACTCCTCCACCTTTAGTGTTTGGTCCTGGTTTGGTGGCCGAAAAGTGTGGTAAGAGTTGTAGCCTGGTATTGCAGGGGTGCTCTCTGGAGCCTTGAACCAGGTCTCAGTTACTGCACAGATATCGATGTTCTCCATTTTTAGGAGTGCCTCAAGAGAGTGCATTTTGAGGTTTAGACTTCTAGCATTGAGTAGCATTACCTTAAGATTTTGCATGCTTGTACGTGTTACAGTGGTAGTTTTGTCCTTTGAACTTTGCCCAAAAAAGGCACTATAGGGGTGGCAAGAGCCTTAGCCAGTAACCTGACTCACAGGGAGACAGGTGCAGACCATCTCTGCCAAAGTATCATGGTCTGTTGATCATGTCGTCCCAGGCAGACAGATATTGCATCCCCTTTGACTGACACCAGAAGCTTAGCCAGTTGTTGAAGTCAATGATTTTGTCCTTATACTGTGGTATCATTCTGGGTGAAGGCAGGAGGCTACTCAGGGCTAGGGTCATGCCTGCCTGGGCCACATGATCCAAGAGCTCTTCCATGTCTTTTTTCATGTAGTCCAGGGAGGTACGTCTCAAGTCATTCACTCCAACATGAACAATGACAGAATCATATTTGTACTTGTTGTGGAGTGACTTGAGTGCATGTGTTATGTGGCAGATCCTGGCACCCATCAGGCAGCTGACTGTAATTTTCTCCTTGCTGTGCCTGGTGAGTGGGACATCAATGTGCCTGACTATAGAGTCACCTATGACTAAAGTGTTGGGTACGTTGTCTTGCCTTAGGGGCTGTTGTTGGGTGGCACACTGGTGTTGTGAGCTATGTGACAGTTTCATTGTGATTGGTGTTTGTTTGCGTTTCAGCTTCAGAGGTCCTTGTTGCTTGGGCAAGTTACTGTTAAGGGCCTTCACATATGTGGGTTTAGTGTTGCTATGTGTGGGTGTTGGTGGTGTGGGTTTAGAAGGGCTTTGTGTTGCTTGAGGTGTAGTGAGGGGTGTTAACCTTCTCCTCTTGACTGTCTAGCACAATCTTGGTTGGAGAGAGCTTTGCATCCAGTTTGGCTATGTAAGTGCATCTCTTGCAGGTTATAGTGTTGGGTGGTAGGAGGAGAGGACTGTCTGTGTACATGAGGCAATTGCTGTATTGTCCCAGTGATGCTTACTACTCAGAACCACTCCATAAGAGGGATCAGAAGCTGAGTGCATGGACACACGTATTCATAGAAAATATGTTATATCTTAATAAGACCTTGACTGTCTGTGATTCTGAAATATGTAGGTATATCCACAGTTTTGAGGCTAAACTCCCATCACCACACCCAACCTGTTAGCACAGATACAAACCATCATACACAGTGATTTGCAAGCTACACCCACGAACATCTCAGCAGCATCTCAACATGTCATAAACTCAATAAGACCAGAACCTTGATTCATATTTGCAAAATATTATATAGACCCCCCCCCCCCCCCACTGATCAAATTACAGCAAAGGTTTAGAGTCAGTAAACCATAGTAGTGAGGATAGTCTGTACAAGAAAAATGTCTGGAATTAACACTGAAACTAACTGGGCTCAAAAACCTGTAAGACACTGTGACCTGGCTGCCCCAAAAACATCTTAGAAACTGGTGACGCCGCTATACATAAAGTATACACATACTTCAATGAACTTTGAAAGGCATATCAAAGGAAGTGAACTGTTTAATAAGGCAACATGCTCAGTAGTTATGCCTGGCAACATAAAAACCGTGCTAAAAGACAGAAAAATTGGAGCTTAAAATTGTTAGAAAATAAATAGAGCAAACATTTGAGAGAGCATGTGCCACTCCTGCTCAGTATGCATGATGCCTCTGCTAGATACTCCCTTGCTCCATTGTTCCTTTCCTGTACTTTATGCTGTATTGCCAAAGAAGATCCATATACACCAACTCACAATAATATAATATATAGTTTTATCAACGTCTGTAAAAATATTTACAGCTAGCCTAGCCAAGCCTGAGTGCATCAGAAGTAGATACTGTTAGTTATTTGAACAAATACAGTGGTTTATCCCATTCAAAAAAGAGAATGCAGAGTTAAATGAAACACTGACCCAAAGAGAGTAAATACCAAAGGCTATTTACAACCAAAAATATGGTAAATCTTTTGGAGAGGATGGATTTATTACAACATTCCTCAAGGTCTGTGCTGAAAATATTGGTGACATATTAACTGAACTCTACATTTACATTATTTCCCTCAGCATCGAGCACAATGTATGACACTATCATGCACAATATTAATTTTAAACCCAGAACTGTAACTTTGTAACTATGTCTTGTGGTGGCCAGTGCAGTTCCCCAATCTGGCTCCCCCTTCAACTCAAAGTTAGCAAAACAAAAAAGTAACTGGAACCATGAGCAGGGATAAACAGTAGTTAATTCAAAAAATTCAAAGTCCACAACTTACCTGAATATTTGCTTTTTTAAAAGTTATAGTTGTTTATTCCAAGCGTTTAAAATCCATAATGTAGTTAGAAGTGCGTATTCCAAAAGTTTAAAATCCACAACATACTTAAAAAGTTCCTGTTTATTCCACAAAGTGCAGAAGACACTTTCACCCATATAGACTTCATCAGGCAAAGAAACTGAGCAACACATTGTGCTTAGCTTATATAATCAAGGTATAGTCACATAATCTAGTCACATGTTAAAACTGTAGTCACATGATAAGATAAAAATAAGTGAAATACACGTAAAATTGTATGTATAAAAATGTAAGTGACAATAACAGTAAGAAATGTAATAATGAAGGCACTTGTGAAATTTTTGATTTTTCAATTTTTTAAACATATAGGGTGCAGACAAATACAAAAAGTTCAGTGTATTTGAGTATGTAAGTACTTCGAATAAGGCTTAATAGTAACCATGTCATTCAAGCCAGGGGGTGTATGTGCCTTAAATCTAAAAATCCATTGCAGTTCTATCCTCTCTGTGTGTAATTTTATGTCACCCCCTCTAAGCAGTGCACGAATAACTTGTAAAATAGCAAATTTAAAAGTATGATTTAGATCTGTATTAAGAATATGTTTATATAAGGCATTTCTTTGAACACTCCTCCTGATGTCTGACATGTGTTGACCTATTCTCTCTTTTAATTTTCTATTTGTCTTGCCTATGTAGTATGCTTTGCAGTTGGAGCAGTTTGCTATGCATATTAAGTGTTGTAAGTGGCAATTACCAAATGTTCTTAGTTCAAAAGGTACATCTTTGACTGGATATCTAACAAACTTATCAGTATTAATGTACTTGCAAAAATGCAGTCATTACATTTGTACGTTCTTTGCTTATTAGTGTAAAAGTAAGATGTATTTTTGGTTGCTGTTTATAACAAAGAATGTTTGTTAAGTTACTAGCTCTTCTATAACTAAAACTTGGTGAATCTGATACGATATTCCTTAGCTCAGGTATCTCAGTTAGTATAGACCAGTATTTTTAATAGTGCTCTTTATGACTGGTGTATTTATATCATGTGTAAGAATGTATCTTATTTTGATATGATTATGACTAGTGGATGATCGTATGTCTGTTGGTGGTTAACAGAGGTGTGTATTCTGTGGATCTCTTGTTTATAATGTCTTGTTTGATTGTTTTAACTTGTTGACTATAACCTCTCTGCATGAATTCTGAAGAAGTCCTTTCAAGTTGCTGTTCCATTAGTGAATCATTTGTATTTAATTTAGCTATCCTAACAAGTTGATTTGTAACAATGTTTGGATAGATATGCG
The DNA here is from genome assembly GCF_019279795.1 of Protopterus annectens. Lineage (NCBI taxonomy): Eukaryota > Metazoa > Chordata > Ceratodontiformes > Protopteridae > Protopterus > Protopterus annectens. The sequence continues at coordinate 446,271,595 of NC_056732.1, read as the reverse complement.
ATGGGTGTAAGCTGGTTCTATGTAGATATGCATTTTTCCTGGATGGTTTTCTGTACATAATATTATCTATCTGACCAATATGAAATGTGTTTAGGGTTATGTCAAGGAAATTAATTATATGAAAGGATACTTAACATTTAAACTTTAGGAAATCAGTGGTTGTAGAAATGTATGACTCAAATTTCCTGAATTCTTCTAGTGTACCTTCCCATAATAAGAAAAGGTCATCCACAAACCTTTTATAAAATTTCACATTTCTGAGATCTGGATTATTTTCACTGACTATATGTTTTTCCATCGGTACATTACAATGTTGGGGTACCCATCGCCACACCTCTTGCCTATTTGCAAAACTTCTTTTGATATAAAAATATGTTATTGGTAAGTATAATGTCCAATAATTCACAAATAACATTAATGTGACACTGTGTATAATCAGAGAATTCAAGTAAATGTTGTTTAACAAATCAGATTCCTATCTCATTGGGAATAACTGTAAACAATGAGTCTATATTTAATGTAACAAGAAAACAGTGTTCTGCTGGGTATAACATAAGCCATTCTGATAGATGAGAAATAAACTCAGTTGTGTCCTTGATGATAGTACCTGTTACATATAAATATTTCTTAGGTTGGTTATCAAGGTAGCTCGATAAGGGCTCTGTTGCCCATCGTCTTGCTGACACTATTGGTCTAAGCAGGAGAGATACAAGGGATTTATGGACTTTAGGTATACCATATATTACAGGTACAACAAGACTATCAGTTCTAAAGTACTGGTATAATTCTTTTCCAACGAAGTTGTCCTTGAGCATATTATCTAGTCTTAAGGAAATCTGCTTAATTATAGGTTCATAGGTTCATATGTAGGTACTAGGCTATTGGCCCTAGGGCCTATACAAGCCTAGCCAAAAGGGTACCCTGGCTTTCGCCACCCAAGAAAATTATTTTTCTGTGCCCCTGTCAAGCAGAGCCACAGAAGTGATCCCCAGGATGAATTTCCTATTACCCATCCAGTCATCAAGATTTTTCTAGAAGAGTGCTAATGAGGATCTCTGTTTGACATAGATAGGTAGTCTGTTCCAGAGTATGGGAAGTCTCTGGGATAGGAATCTATCCCTCCAGCATGTTCTGTTTATTGTGATGACAAGGTTTAGGTCCCTAGAGCATGTAGCTCAGACAAATTGGGATTTCTTTAAGTGCAGCATGTCCAACAGCTCTGGGTTTGACATAGCTTTGTATATTAGGCAGAGATCGCCTCTGAGTAGGTGATATGCAACGGAGTAAAGCTGGAGTTTTTTGAGAAGGTCTGCATAGGGCATCTATTTCATTATTATTTGATTCACCAGTTGTTTGTGTATTTGCTCATAATCTGAGATGGCTGGCATGGAGAGCATTTGATTGTTATAGTAGTCAAAGTTCATAATCACAATACCCCCACCTTTGTCTGCTGGTTTTATGACTCTGTCTGAATTTGTAGTAAGATTCTTGACTGCCTGTGTCTCTGATGCAATCAATTTAAAGTATTTACTGTGCTTGTCACTGTAAACATGTTTATATAGTTCTTTTTCCACTGATTTTTCAAAGGCCAAAACAAGCAGATTGTTAGGTGGTATAAAGGTACTTGAACGTTTGAGTACATTCAGTGGAGCATTGTTCTCTTTGAACAGAATCTTAAGGTTAAGAAAACAAGTAAAATATTTAAGTTCTAGCAACATTTGAGCAATAACCATTTGAGTGGAGGGTACAAATGTTAAACCTTTAGATAGAGTTAACAGTTTATTCGAATTTAAAGTATAAGATGATAAATTTATTACCGTCGATTCATTGTGTGTTGGAACTTCATTTGGCTCCTGCTTATGGGTCTGTTGTTGATCCTCCTCTTGTTGTTCGTGTTCCTTTTCTGTTGAGGTTCAAAGTTAAGGAGCAAAATTAAAATAAATAAATAAATAAATAAATACTTCTTTATCAGAGATGAATAATAAGATCAAAAGCTCCCTGAAACTGTAGCAAGCTGCTATACACAAATGTAACAAACAGCTTATTACAGTGAATGCACCAAGCAGTGTCTACTTAGACACTTTAGCCATGATTACAGCTACAGTACTGGCATTCATTTGTGAAGCTACAATATCCTTTTTGGCTTCATAAAGATATGCAGTATTGCACTCCCCCACCACTGGCACTTTCCAATTGCACCCCTTAACAGCTGTCCCCTTTGCCCCACCCTAGTTACGGCTTTGCTAAAGGTTAACCTGGACAGCATGTTAGTTGAAGATTATTGCATAGTTTCCATACTTAACTTTAGCATCAGAACCTGCATTATGGTGTTATACACAAACTCATAAACAACAATATCAAAAACCTATAATCCCTCGACTGAGATCCATTTACCTTCAAAATAAGATACAGCCTGCTTACTTAATGTTGTAAACTTCTTTGAAAAAAGTCACTTCTGTCCTAGATAGTCACAGATATGTCCATATTTCTTACCTCCCTTTCTCATTATTCCTTACTCTGGTACTGTTGATAGACCCCTGTGTGGCCCACTGGCCAGCTACTTGGCTTTCTAACAGGACTGACATTGTAAATTGTCATTAGTGTTTTCCTGCACGGCTTCATGCTGGCCCCTCCTCTTCTGTACTTATCCTTCTGACATAGACCTACACCAGCAGTGTATGGATAGCCACGTTTGCTGATGATTACACGTTTCATGCTATTATTGACTTTCCTGCTGACATGGGTATCCTGAAAGAAGAGCTAATTCATAACAGTACTTGGTGTACTGGTCATGAGTTCAAGATAATCATTAAAAAATATAGCATAGTACTTTTAGGGAAGCAAGCACACCCCAGTGCTTCCCACACAAGAGACATCAATCCATGACTAATATAATTACCAGGAACTTGGGCACATTCATGGAAAATGAGCTGTTCTTTAACCATCATGTATTAACCATAGTCTGGGACTCAGCCTTGCTTGGCTTATTACCAAAGGTGTATCTTCAGGATCTAAAGCGGTTATCTTCGCCCTCTGTTTATCAAGCATATAACTGAATGCAATGCCCTATCCAGCATGTACCTTACCAAATGCCTACCTCGGCTTCAGAGGCCATAATGTTTCCCAACCAAAAAGATCTTGGGTAAAGGTTTCTTATGCAATTCAGATAATCTGCCTCTTATATGTTCCTGAGAGGAAACCTTTGCTTATTTGTCAAGTCCATGAAAGACCTTGGCCTGTTTGACCTTTTACAGCCTCACAAAAATGTCAATACCATGGGTATCTACTCCAAATATCTCAGTCTCCATTAAAACATAAAAGGTGCCTGTTGCCCTAATGTATTCCACATCTATGGAACAAACTTCTTGCCTTGATGAGAGGATGGGAATCCATGAATCTTCCAAAAGGTTATGCAGACAGTTCTTTATTAACAGGAAATGCTAAATGCTGAGACTTCATTGGCTAGTCTCTTAGTGGTCGAACATACCGACTATGTGCTATGTACTTATGAACCTATCACTAGTAAGGATGGAAAGAAGAACTGTTTTAATGAAAGAGGTTTGTGGGATCACAGTACTGACATCAGTTGGAGAAGAAAGGACAGCTTTGTACTGATCAGTCTGTGTGTTCCATTTTGTAGGTAGGAATCTACTTATCCAAGAAAGGAAACACCAGATACGTCTAATGTGATTTATCTGCAATTAAAATAGTGTGTCTTATAGAATCAGCCATTTTAGAAAGGTCCTTCATGTGTGTTTTTTTATCATTTTAAGCATCAGTGAGGGCATAGTAACACTACGGGCATTTCTGAAATGAAAGCATGATTTAGTAGAGAGTAAAGCTAGAGAAGTGTAATGTCTTGACCATGTTACAGGTTTTAGGGAGGTTTACTAGGAGAGAAAGTAGAGAAGTTGTGTAGCAGTTTCTGTGTTATATGCATCACCTTTATCTGAAAACTTGAGTAATATAAACTAATTTGCAACCATTACAGAACAATCTAGGAATAAAACAGAGGATAATAAAATGGGTATTGTGTTGTCCTGTTGGAAATGATTCACCTCTCCCCTTCTGTGTCTAGACTTTGTAGATCCCCAAACATGTCAGCAACATATGCTGACATTTTATGACCCTACATTATTTATAATCTCACCTCTTTCCAAATGATTGCTATGTTTATGCACTACCTCTCTTATCTGCCCTTTATTGTACATATTTAGTGACCTTCTTTCATGCAATACTAATTCTGCCATCCTTCATCTTGTTCATTTTCTCATCTTGTAGAACATTAATAAAACCTGCATTTTAGCTCTACACATTACAACAACTCTGTATATTACTTTGTGTATAATGTTGTTGTCTGATTTTTTGCTTGCCATATTTTGTGTTTACAAATTTTCATGGAACTACATTGCTGTGAACACTGGTATTCATTTGGCCACTTGCAATATTCAGTCCAGTAATAAGATAATCACCAATTGGACTGCGTGCAACAGTTTGCATTTGATCAGTTTTATAACCATTTAAGTTCTGTTCTATTTTGAAAGGACTTTAACTTGTAACACACATGAGTTTTATTTAATCACTGTAAGCACTTTACTGCAGCGTAGCTTAAGATATATGCAGCCACAACACTGCTTCATTTCTGTAACTTGCTAAAGTATTAGTTTTCATGAGATTTCTTGGGATTGTTAAACCAACAGTATTATCTGAATGAGTGATCAGTACTGGTATTTATTTTATTACAACACAATGCAATATATAATTTGCAATGAAAATTCAACAGTATTGTATGCCTAGTATAAACTCTACTGCCGAGTGCCACTCATTCTGCAGACTGATGATCCACTATGGCAACCCCTAATGGGAACAGCCAAAAGGAGAAGAAGATTGACTGCCTAGTATGGCATAGATCATGGTTGAAAGTGTCTGGGGACCAGTTTGCTTACCTATTTTACAAAGAAATACCAAATTACATATACCTCACTTGTATGCGAGAGTTTGGCCCCGGTGTCATTCTGTAAATACAGCTCTTACATACTGTGACTGTTTATTTAAGGATTAAGTAGCTGTCAGTAAACATGAGCCAATTGCTACATTGTCTCAAGATGCCCGTATCCACTTAGCTAGCTACAGAAATTTTAAGAAATTGCATATCCATGCTGTCCAGTCCTTTGATTGGTGAGCTACAAGGGGGTGGTGTATTGGAGTTAGAAGGCTATTAAAGGTGCTTTATTGGTGCAGCCTAATAAAGGGGCTTTACTGGGGCAGATTATGCTAAACAGTACTAAATTCTACTAACATTAATGCTTACACAATACCAAAAGTGCTTTATTGGGGTCGATTATGCTAAATAGCACAAAATTCTACTTACTTTAATGTTTACACAATATAAAGGTGCTTTATTGGGGCCAATTATGCTAAACAGTATGAAATTCTAATAACTTTAATGTTTACACAATACTAAAGGTGCTTTATTGGGACAGACTATGCTAAACATTACTAAATTCTACTAACGTTAATGTTTACATAATACTAGAGGTGCTTTATTGGGACAGATTATGCTAAACATTATTAAATTCTACTAACTTTATGTCAGAAAAATATGCATTAATGTATATGTTTAGTGCTTATTAGAAGCTAAAAGGATTAACACATTTCATTCTGTTTTATGTACAGCTTAATTCTGTATGAAATTATAAAATGCTTTTTCAAACTGCAGTATGCTTTCTGAAATTGCAAGATGCTCTCTGACCTAGTATTTGCTAGCACAACAAAATTCATGTTTATGCCTTTTGGAAATGTACTGAGAAGCAGGTGATTATCTGCTAGGTCAGGAAAATGAATGAATAGTGAATGAATAGAACAATACTGTTTTCTATAATGTGATTAAATATGAACAATCAGCCCTGTTCGTGTTATGAGAACATGCGCAGCTGCAGAAAAGAAGAGATACATCAAACAAAAGACTGCTTGAAGATTCTGTACTTGCTTTGTGCTTGAATTAGCCATAGTACCTTGAATGGTAACATAACATAGTGGGAAGTTGTATCTAGCCAGTGGTCATCAAGGCCATGTTGTTTTTCTTAGGAAGTTTTTCACAAAATTGATAGTACAAGCAGAAAATCATGGACAAACAGCTGCTATGAAGTAATGATGTTAGAACTTGTGATCTGTTACGTCAGCTTGGTAGGCAATGTCTTGTTAGAAAATGTATAAAGATGGTTTTACTTCCTGATTTTAGTTAGACAAACTCTGTATTAGCATGTTTTTGTCTCCTTGCTGCAAGACTAAAGTGCCTTAACCTGAACCTGCCGTGTATTGATCTTTTTGAAGTTAATTTTTCCTTTGACAGATTGGTCCTTCGGACCGGAAACTCTCGCTCTAGCTCAGCTCAGATGGGCCCGGTGGCATGAAACCGTACGGGGAAGAGACCACATCGGTTCTTCTGCTCTGAAAGACCTCCGACTGAATTGTCATTCAAAAGAGGCCAGCCACTGTTTCTGATCTGCGATTGGAGGACGAGTCAACGGTTCCATCAGTGAGACGGTCAATCACGGAGGCTCAGGTAAGGAGGAATTTACCTTTTCTCTGTTTTAGATCAGGGACTTGTTACAGTATTTGTTTTTGTCAGGGAGATTTGCATTGTACAAATCAGGGACAAAAAAGATTGCTGTCTTGTCATAGATCAGGGAAACAGGATAGGTAGGCAGTTATTCTAGATAAACTGTGAAAAAGAGAAATCGTGGTACCACGTGATAAGAAGGGTTACGTAACAATTTCTAAGTTAAGACAACATGGGAAATAAGTGCACAAAAACATCCCGAGATCCGCCATTAACCGAAGACGCGAAATATATGCAATTACAACGTGCCGACAATGTTAGGTACTATACAAAATGGGTTAATAAATACAAATTTGATGGCAAACTAGAAAAACCTTCACTTATCAAACTTGTCAAACAGCTTAAAACTGACACAAAAGGTCAGGTAAAAAAGCAACGTCAATTAGGCATTCCCCAGGCACACAGGTGGCTTGAGGAAGCAAACCACAGGGAACAAAAGATTAAAAATTCAAAAGCAATGTTTTTAGATAAAGAAGACAATAACTTGGTAATAGCATCGGCCCCTCCGCTTCCCTTACCAGAATATGAAGCGAGTGGACAGACTGATCCACCTCCGCTATACCCAACTGTCCCTGTGAAACCAAAACCGTTTGTCAGAGATCCTGTCGAGACTAGGACTCGAACACGTAAAACAAGGGGGGATATGGAGTTATACCAAATGAATGGAAATTCACAGGCTATGAGTGAAGAAGAGATATGTCCACTCATAGAAGTACCAAATCCTCAGGAAGGGCAGGACCCAACTATCCTGGTATATAGACCATGGACACCGGAGGACATCCGGAAAGCCACAGAGGGAATTCCCCATCCAAAAGTTAATTTTAGAAAATTCTTAGAAGACTTACAGGGCATGAGGTTAAGTTACCATTTAAATGGAGAAGAAGTAGAGGAAGTAGTCAGACAAATCGCAGGTCCAGATTGGCACATGATTAGCGGCAACTGGAATCCCCGTGACGCAGAACATAAGCCACTCCCACATAGTAATGCAGAGCTGGATAACAGAGTGAAAGGTCTGACAGACTGAATCTCTGAGAAATGGAAGCCTAGGGCTGACTGGACTTGCATTAATCAATGCATCCAACAAGAAGGTGAAACTGTTGATAGATATTATGCTAGATTATTAGAATGTTTTAATAACCATTGTGGAATGCAGGTACCTGAAGACCAAACACATGATTCCCCATATCAGCAGCAACTAAAGAATGCATTTTTGAAAAGTAGTATTGCACCCATTAGTAGTTTTATTACAAAGCACATGGTAGATCACCGTACAAGTAGATTACAGTCATTAATTGAATACGCAAGACATGCCGAAAGGCATTTTAATAGCAAAAAGAAAAAGAAAACCCAAGTATTTGCAATAGAAGACAGAGCGGAAGTCTTTGTAGTACAGTCCGGGAAAATGGGCAAGAAAAATGCCCAGGGAAACAAACAATCTGATAAGCGATCAGAGGAGTTTGAAGAGAGAAAGGAAAGGGGTGAATGTTTTAAATGCGGGGAAAAAGGGACATTTGGCAAGGGATTTCAAGCAAAATAAGAAGGTAGCCACGGAAGATAAGGAGGGTGAGGACTGACTATATGGTAGTCAGGAATCACTAGAAAGAAATAACCAAGGAGAGACAAATGTGAATGTGATAGAGGGAGCAGAGGATGTGATAGAAGAAATAGAGGACGCGCAAGAAATCACAGATAATGAAGAAAATGAAATTTTGGATTTAGCATTATTGAGCCTAGAGCTCTACTTAGCAGACACAAAACCAGAAGTTACACTTCTGGTAGAGGGGAGGGAAGTTAAATTTCTGTGTGACTCAGGGGCATCGCGAACCCTGATACATCCTTCCAAACTACCAGAAAATTCAGAATCACTTGATTATATATTAGTGAAAGCAGCTAATGGACAGTTGTATCGGGAGCCACTCTCCCATAACATAGCAATAACTGACCCTGTTTCAGGGATGACCCAGAATAGCAAAATTGTTGTTTCTGCAAAATGCCCAGTAAATCTTTTGGGCAGAGACCTTATGCAGATATTTGGCATAGCAGTAATTCCAACCATGCAGGATATGGAACCACAGTGACAAATGGATACTTTTGTAGTGCGACCGGAGGGTGAAACATTTTACTGGTACAGCCAGGACTTGGTTACGACTGGTCCAGGGACAGTAACTGAAGAACTGATGAACATAGCCATCAGTAAGTCCCCCTCCCTTGACACCGATAAACAGCATTTGTTGCATTGTACTCTATATTACTGTAGCACACCAGGACCTGATAAAGAATATGAACAAGAACTATTTAGAAACCATGCTAACAGATTAGTATTACGTAATCTGTACTGGGACACAGAAGGGAACAGTGTAGTTAGCTGTTCATTGCCCCAGGAATTCCTAGCACTTTATAAATCTAATCGACTACCACATGTCAGTTTAACTAAGAACAAGAATGTGAAGTGGGCAGACCTAGGAGAAAAAGTCACAAGGTGGGAAAAGAGGACAGAATTAGAACTGTCAGAACAGGGAGTACAAAAGCAGAAGTTGAATTGGATAACACAGACACACTCAGCTGTGCACTTGCAGGCAAGTGAGGACAGATGAGTAGCACTCTTACTAGAGGAAGAAGAAAAAGCCTTACAAGGCATACCAGAAACTCTCTGGTCAACAGGAAAATCAGATGTAGAACTTATTCGTACAGCGTGACCAGTTACTATCATGCCAAAATCAACATTCAGACCACAGACGAGACAATATCCCTTAAGAAAAGATGCAGAGGTAGGAATCAAACCTATAATAGCAGCTTTACTTAAGGAAGGAGTACTGGTGGAATCTCCCGATTCACCATGTAAAACACCCTTATTTCCTGTTAGAAAAGCAAATGGAGAATGGCGTATGGTCCAAGATTTACAAGCTGTAAATGATGCCGTAATACCTAGAGCACCTACGGTGCCAGATGCACACACCTTATTGAATTATTTAAAACCTCAACAGAAATATTTTTCTGTGGTAGATATTAGCAATGCGTTTTTCTCAATACCGATACACCCTGACAGCCAACATTGGTTTGCATTTACATTTCAGGGGAAAAGGTATACATACACGCGACTACCACAGGGATGTTGTGAGAGCCCAACAATATTTGCACAGGAAATGGCAAGTAACTTGGCGGGATTTATCCCACTGAGAGACAGCCAGATTTTACTTTATGTAGATGACATTCTGCTGGCAGCCCCCACCCAGCAAGAATGCAGAGAAGATACCATAGCATTACTACAATTTCTAGCCACTCAAGGACACAAAGTAAACAAAAACAAACTGCAGCTTTGGAAAAAGCAGGTTAAATACCTGGGATATGTAATATCCAAAGAAGGCAGAATATTAGATGAAGACAGGAAAATAGCAATTTTACAAGCACCCAAACCAACTACCGAGAAGGAAATGATGTCCTTCCTAGGTACGACTAATTTTTGTCGGAGTTGGATTCCAAACTATGCCTTGGAGTCTGCTCCACTGACCAACTTGATATACAAGAAACCTATGGCAGCACAAGATTTATTACAATGGACACCAGAAGCAGAATCAGCTTTCTGCAAACTGAAGCAATTGATAGCATCTTCATTAGTTTTAGGATTACCGAACTATCATAAATGATTTTTCCAAACTGTAGATTGTAAACAAGGCTATATGACATCAGTGTTAACACAGCAACATGGGGACAAGCAACGCCCCATAGCTTACTATTCATCACAGCTAGACCCAGTGGCGCGATCCTTGCCCCACTGTGTACAAGCAGTAGTCGCAGCTGCAATGGCAGTACAGGCTTCAGCCTCAGTAGTGTTGTTCCACCCTCTCACATTGAGAGTGCCTCATGCAGTCACGATTATTTTACTGCAAGAAAAAGTAGCATATCTTTCTCCTGCTAGACATCTTTCCTGTATGACTATACTGTTGAACCAACCTCATATGACAATTGAACGATGCACAACTTTGAATCTGTCAACCTTGCTCCCAACCACTGCAGATGGCATACCACACTGCTGCCTGCAGGAGATTGAGCAAAAGACACTACCTAGAAAAGATCTCATGGATGTTCCCTTGGATGATGCCGAGGTGACATACTATGTGGACGGCTCATGTAAAAATGGTTCTACAGGGCGGAACCTAGTAGGGTATGCAGTAGTTTCTGATACTGAGATTTTAGAAGCAAAGTCTTTACCACACAACTTATCTGCACAAGCAGCAGAATTGGTTGCCTTGACACGAGCATGTACCTTAGCAAAGGGTAAATGTGTAAATATTTTTACTGACAGCCAGTACGCTTTTTCTACTGTACATGTTTTTGCGCAACAGTGGAAAAATAGAGGAATGATAACATCTACTGGCAAACCGATTAATCATGCGCAGTTTATTTTGGATTTGTTAGAATCTATTCAGTTACCTCAGAAAGTAGCTATTTGTAAATGCGTAGCTCATACCAAGCAACAGGATAGGATTTCAAAAGGTAATGCGAGAGCTGACACAGCTGCAAAGCAGGCAGCTACAGCTTCAGAAGTTTTTCTTTTGAGAGAGGAATTACAACCTTCTGAGATTTTAGATTTAGAAATGTTAAAAACAATGCAGACACTTACTATGAACATAGAGAAACAGAAATGGGTAAAACGAGGAGCAATTCTTGAGAAGGGGCTGTACATCTCCAAGGAAGGAAAACCGATTTTGCCGTCTAACTTGTTTAGATATGCAGCTTTGTTGAGCCATGGGCAGTGCCATGTCTCAACAGGGGGGATGGTACAGTTAGTGAATCAAGTGTTTACAATGCATGGATTTACAAACTACACAAAAAATTTTTGTGCAGCATGCCATGTTTGTAACAGGCATCATGCACAGGGGGCACTGAAGCCTAAGCAAGGGAGTTTCCCTACACCACTGTACCCGTTACATACTATTTGTATGGATTTCATAGAACTAAACAAATGCGAAAATAAAAAGTACTGTCTTGTCATTATAGATATGTTTTCCAAATGGGTGGAGGCTTTTCCGACCAAAAATCCAGATGCAGCTACTGTTGCAAAAGTCCTCGTTAAAGAAATTATTCCTAGATTTGGCATACCTGAAAAGATCTACAGTGACAATGGCACACATTTTGTGAATCAAACCATACAACAGTTGAGTCGATATTTCGGAATTTCTTTAAAGAACCATTGTGCATACCATCCCCAATCCGCAGGATTAGTAGAGAGGCATAATGGGGTTTTGAAAAACAAACTTAGGAAATTGATTAGCGAGACACAGAAGAACTGGGTGCACTGTCTGCCTCTGGCATTGTTGAGCATGAGAACTGTTCCAAATGCAAAGGGGTTAACTCCTTTTGAAATACTGTTCGGGAGAGCATATTATATACCTCAGTGGAAACCTCTCATGCCTGCAGACCAGGAGGCTGACAGTTCACTTGCAGAGTATATGAGGTGACTTTTGAATAACAAACAACTTCTGCAGTTAAATTCTGTTTCAGATAAAGAGCAGACCAGACCATCGGAAGCAGTAATACAATCAGGTTCGTGGATCTGAGTGAAGGTCATGAAGAAAAGAAATTGGAGTTCTCCGAAGTGGGAAGGACCGTTCCAAGTTTTGCTGGCAACACCCACTGCAGTCAAGATAGCTGAACGTGTGTCTTGGATCCATTTGACGCACTGCAAACTGATCAAGAACTTTGAACTGGACAAAAACCTTGTTACTGTTATACATCGAGAACAAAAATGACCAGGTATAGGTTCATAGGTTCATACTAGGCTATCTGCCCGAGGGCATTTATAAGCCTAGCCCATAGTTTTGTGGCTTACGCCACCCCTTTAGTTTGGAGAAACTATGCCCATTATTTTGCTGTGCCTCTGTCGAGCAGTGACACTGAGGTAACCCCTGGGGTGTATCTGCGATCTCCCATCCATTGGTCAAGATTCCTCTTGAACAAGGCCAGTGAGGTGCTCTGCCTCACATAAACCGGGATTTTGTTCCACAGCATAGGGAGTCTTTGGGTGATGAATCTATCCCTCCTGCACGTCCTATTAATAACCGTGTCGAGGTTTAAGTCTCCCGCCCTTGTGGCTCTGAGGGATCTAGATTTTTTGAGATGAAGCATGTTCATCAAATCTGGGTTTGACATGGCCTTGTATGTCAGGCATAGGTCACCTCTGAGCAAGCGGTAAGCAACTGAATATAACTGGAGTTCTTTCAGTCGGGCAGCATAAGACAGATTTTTGAGACCCTTTATCCTTTTGGTGAGGAACTTTTGTGGCCTCTCCAGCTGCTGCAAGTGTCGGGTCAGATACATTCCGAATGGGGCATTGTACTCGATCATTGGTCTGATGAGTGATGAGTATAGGGAGACTATGACTTCCCTTGATCTAGATGTGAATCCCTTCATGATAAGGTGGGCAATGTAGAAGGTCTTCCTAACTACTTTTGCAATATGAGTGTCGAATGAAAGGCTACTGTCAACCTGGGTTCCCAGGTCCCTAATAACTTCTTCTGTGATCAGGGGATTGCCACCTATATGGTAGCTAGGGGTAACCTTATTTTTCCCGAAGGGTATGACTATGTATTTCTTGGCATTTAACTTTAGGCCATGGCTCTGGCACCAGTTATCCGTTTCTGTGAGACCCTTCTGAAGGATATCTGTGTCGGATGTGTTTTCAACTACGGCGCCCAGTTTGCAGTCATCTGCAAACTTTGTCAGCCATAACCCTCCTGTGTTTGCTTGTACTTCAGAAAAGTAGATGCCAAACAAGAGTGGGCCCAGGACTGAGCCCTGTGGGACACCACTTGTGACAGGCTTTGAGTCTGACATGGCGCCAGCAACTCTGACCCTGTGGGTTCTGTCACTCAGCCAGTTTGCAACCCATCTTGTAATGTATGGGTTTACATTTAAGTTGATGAGTTTTTCAATGATACCCGAGTGAGGTATTGTATCAAAAGCCTTCGCCAGGTCTAGGTAGGCTGTATGGACTGCCTTTCCCTCGTCAATGGCCTTGGTGACTGTTTTGAAAAAGTCAACCAAGTTTAAAAGGCATGATCTGCCTTTGACAAAGCCAAACTGGGTTGGATCCAAAGTCTGCAAGTTCCCTATGTCTTTATTTATGAGATCCATTATGATCCTCTCCATGGCTTTGCAGATAAGGCTTGTCATGCTAATGGGACGGTAATTTCCAGGGTCGGTGGAGGCACCGCCTTTGTGGAGTGGGACCACAGTCGCTGTGCGCCACTCCCTGGGTACGTATCTGGAGGTGAGACTAAGATTAAACAGCTGTCCTAACTGTGGGTTTAATTCCTCATTGAGTTCATGGAACACACAGCCGGGGACACCATCAGGTCCCATGGATGCTGTGTTCTTTGCCTTGGAGAGAGCAGTTCTCACCTGGGCGTTAGAGATGTTTGGGGGCTACAATCATTTGGTATAGATATCTCTCCTTTAGGGGGGGAGGGGGGGGAGAAGTTTGCACTGAACCTGTCAGCCAGTATGTTGGCAATGTCTGTAGGATCAGTAATCTTCACATCATTTTGAACTAATTCTGAGCATATCTGGGAGTTTCCTCCTAGGTTTCTGACATAGCTAAAGAATGCCTTATGGTTGCCTTTAGAGTCCTTAGCTATTTTTTTCTCAAAATTAGCTTTGGATGATTTTATGAGAGCTCTTAGCATTTTACTTATAGTGATCAGCGGTGTCTTACCTTTTAAGGATTTTGCTCTATCTTGTAGTAGCTTTCTCCTTTTGTTGTAGAGTTTGTTTATGGCTGGGGTCCACCAAACTGGACGCTTGCCTTTGGTACAAAGAGTCTTTGTTTTGCTTGGGATTGCCTGATCCATGCAGCCCTGCAGGTGCTGGTAGAAGGCATTTGTAAGTGATTCAGCGGTTTGAGTAATGTTAACCGCCGGCTCAGGGGCCTTAAAGGAGACCACATTAGTCTTTAGAAGTGTGAAGTCGGCTTTCGAGAAGTTCTTTACTGTGGTCTTTTTCATTTCGGGTGGGGGTGGGATGAGGACCTCCAGCGAGATTAGTTTGTGATCAGATATCACCAGTGAGGGGTATACTTCCGGCGTTGAACATTGTGCTCCCATGTTCGTGATGATGAGATCAAGTATGTTTTCTCCTCTTGTGGGGATGGTGACTAGTTGTTCCATGGCATTTGAGTTTATGAATTCCAGGAACTTTTGGGCTAGAGTGTTTGGGCTTGAGTAGTGTTCCCAGTCTATATTAGGGTAGTTGAAGTCACCTAGTATGATGGTGTTCGGAGATACATTTATCCTCCAGTGTTTTCAGGAAGGCCATATGAGGTTCCTGCGTTTGAGCCGGTGGCCTGTAACATGCCACAAATTGCAGAGCAATCTTGCCTATGGTTAATTGTACCTGGATGGTTTCCGGTGCATCGGCGATGCCACCAATCTTGAGGTGTGGGTGTCCTTGATGAATATGGATACCCCTCCTCCTTTCTTGGTATTGTCCGGGTTTTGGGGCTGGAACGCATGATATGAGGTAAAACCTGATAGTGCTGGGGTGCTCTCAGGAGCCTTGAACCAGGTTTCTGTCACAGCACAGACATCGATGTTCTCCATACTGAGAAGGGCCTCGAGTGCGTGCATCTTGAGGTTGAGACTTCTGGCATTGAGCAACATTACCCTTAGTTTTTTTCTTTGTTTTGTTCTAGGGTGGTAGGTTTAGAATTTGAGCCTTGCCTAAAAAGGCACTATGGGGTGGCAAGAGCCTTTGCCAAAATCCGAATCCCAGGGTGACAAGTGCAAGCCGTCCCTTGCGAAGCAGCGTGGCTTGTCCAGCATGTCATCCCAGGCAGACAGACATTGGATCCCCTTTGAATGACACCAGAGTTTAAGCCAATTGTTAAAGCTGATCATCTTATCTCTGTATTGTGGCATCATTCTTGGTGAAGGTAGGATACTGCTCAAGGTCAGGGTCATACCTGCTTGGGCTACATAATCAGAGAGCTCCTCTATGTCTCTTTTCATGTAGTCCAAGGAGGTACGTCTCAGGTCGTTAACACCAGCGTGGACAATGATTGAGTCGTACTTGTACCTGCTGTTGAGAGACCTGAGTGCATGCGTTATGTGGCGGATTCTAGCACCCGACAGGCAGCTTACTGTGACCTTCTCCTTACTCAGTCTGGTGAGCGGGACGTCAGTGTGTCTGACTATGGAGTCACCAATGAGTAGTGTGTCTGGCATTGTGTTTGGCCTTAAGGGCTGTGACTGCTTGACACTCTGACTGTGTGGTTTATGTGTTGCAGGTGTTGTGTTCTGAGGTGGTGGTTGTTTGGGTGTCTGCTTTGGTGGCCTCTGCTGTTTTGGTAGATTTTTGATCAGAGACTCCGAGTATGTCTTTGTGTGTTTATGTGTATGATTTGAGGTTGTGATGGTATTATGTGAGACTGGGTCTATAGTGTGTGTGGTTACCTTCTCCTCCTGTCTGGTCATGCCAGTCCTATGTTGAGAGAGCTCAGCCTCCAGTTTGGCCGTATAGTTGCATCTCTCGCATGTATTTGTGTTTTGTGGGAGGAGGAGAGGGTTGTCTGTGTACATGAGGCAATTGTAACATTGCCTCAATATTCCCAGGTTCACCAGCTGAGCAGGAGAGGACATTAGCAACTGATCCCTCGACATGCTAGAAGGAATAGATAGAAAAACTTAAGAAAAGGTTTTGGGGGATGTGGGTGACCGAGAAATGGGGTTTGCTTTTTTGGGGTACTTTCTGTAACAAGAGTGCTGTATCGAGGTGATAAGTACTGTAGGAGCAAGTGCTTCGCTATACAGATAGAGAATAGACTACTTGGGAGTCAAGTAGAGATAATTTATAGTTGTAGGATACACTAAATAGAACAGTAGTATACTTTGAGGAAGGTAGTTTTAAGGGAAAATTTGAAGAGTGGACTTTAGGTAGCCCTAATAGTTTAAATCTGATTAACCGGCACTGCCCTAGTGTTCAACGGTAGCAGCTCCGCGCTAAAGCGCGCTAACGCGTGCTTTATAGCAGGGGGCTGGAAAAAACAGGAAATGACCCAAAATGGCCAACGAATTACTAGTTGCTGCTTCTAACCACTCCTCTGAGGACAAACAAGCAGCTCAGTACTCCCCACTCCCACTGGTGAGTAAAGAAACTACCTCTGGCCACACAAGAAAATGGAGGAACACAGAAACCAAATACAAAGCCCAGGGATCAGCAAAATCTGATCACTGGAACAACTAGCCAGGAAAGTTTAGGAAAGGAGAAATATTTTTTTTTTTTTGTTTTTTGCAAACAGACAGAAAAAAATGCAGTAAATGCTTTGTTTTCGACTAAATTGCTATCAAAGGCTGGTACACTTGAGTGTATTAGCCTGTTTGTTACTTTTAAGCAATTCTTTAGCCCACAAGTGCAATCAACAATATTAGCTCACAAAAACAGGAAAATAAGGTAATAAAACAGTAATATAGGCACAAACAGTAGTCGAAAAGCTCAAAAGATCGAAAAATGCAAACTAAAAAGTTTAAAAAATACTTATGATCAAGAAAGTTGCTTTTTCTGCTCTCTGCTGGCTTTGGAACTCTGCAGGGGACCACGAGGAGCTATGCCTAGTTCTCTAATGCCAGAAAAGCCTGCCAAAGCGTGCTTTATAGCAGGGGGCTGGAAAAAACTGGAAATTACCCAAAATGGCCGACGAATTACTAGTTGCTGCTTCTAACCACTCCTCTGAGGACAAACAAGCAGCTCAGTACTCCCCACTCCCACTGGTGAGTAAAGAAACTACCTCTGGCCACACAAGAAAATGGAGGAACACAGAAACCAAATACAAAGCCCAGGGATCAGCAAAATCTGATCACTGGAACAACTAGCCAGGAAAGTTTAGGAAAGGAGAAATATTTTTGTTTTTTGTTTTTGCAAACAGACAGAAAAAATGCAGTAAATGCTTTGTTTTCAACTAAATTGCTATCAAAGGCTGGTACACTTGAGTGTATTAGCCTGTTTGTTACTTTTAAGCAATACTTTAGCCCACAAGTGCAATCAACAATATAAGCTCACAAAAACAGGAAAATAAGGTAATAAAACAGTAATATAGGCACAAACAGTAGTCGAAAAGCTCAAAAGATCGAAAAATGCAAACTAAAAAGTTTAAAAAATACTTATGATCAAGAAAGTTGCTTTTTCTGCTCTCTGCTGGCTTTGGAACTCTGCAGGGGACCACGAGGAGCTATGCCTAGTTCTCTAATGGTATAGGTAAACAGGGATGCAGAACAACCTCAGAAAAATTGCATGATCATCCTGTTAGCTATACTGGTAACAATGATCTTTTTGCTGTGGCCTTTCCTTTTTTCAGCCACAAGAGTTGAACTGAACAAACGTGATGCGTTACTCATAGACTGGCATCCAAACTTTAACACTTACCAAGCAATTAAATATGTGTATGCTGAGACTTTTAATGTTTCGAACTGCTGGATTTGCACAGCTATACCAACAGCATATGTGGGATTATTAATGACTGCTGTCCCCCTAGGCGTCAATAAGACCTGGGAAAATTTGATTTTTGATACTACACCTGTGAAATCACAAGACAAAATAGCATTGTACCTACCTGTTACACAAAAAGGAATTGTATGTTTTTATAAAAATGACACTATTCAGGTGGGTTGGATCAATTGCAATGTGACTGTTTCTTATAAATGTTATATTAAGGCTAATACTGCAGAAACCATTTGTGATGCAAACTATGACTCATATCTTGAGAAAATGCAAAAAACTGTTAGTGAAATACAGCATAATCCTGTTCTTTTGAAGCAACTTTCTATCATAGATAAGAAAATGTTTCATGCAGGGCAAGTATATATCAATACTAAAGTAGAGAATTGTTATTTTGTTTGTGGGAAAAAGGCATACAAATGGCTACCTGAGAATTGGTCCGGCAGTTGTTTTTTGGGTTACCTGGTTCCGGCCATACGACACACTGCAGCTTTGCCTCGAGGGAAAATTCGAAATGTCAGAGTGGTCAGCAGTAAACCTGGAAATCCAATCAAGAGACCCAAGAATCCAATGGGACGAATCGAAGCAGGATGGAGAAACCATAATTCCATGAAGAACAAAGATAAACTAACACACATGGACTTGAGTGACACTATTATATCATGGGCAGGCATAGCCCCTGCATATGGCGCAGTAAAATTGATTTTGGAACTGAGAAAACTGTCCAAACTTCTCAAAGTTATGAGCAATGCAACTTTTTCTGCTCTGGAATTAGTGACTGATGAACTAAACGCTATGAGAACTGTAGTGCTTCAAAACCACACGGCTCTCGACTTCACCCTAGCGGCGAGAGGTGGTACATGCGCTTTAATCAAAGATGAGTGCTATTCGTATATTCCTGACAACCAGCATGAGATAAACGTTCATCTTGAGGTGATCCAGCAAGTGTCGGCCATGACCAAACCAGGTCCAAACCCTCTGATGGACTTTTTCCAGAACTTGTTTGGGGGGGGTTGGGGTTCCATCCTAATGAACATCCTGATTGCCATTTGTGTGGGATTACTCCTATTAGGAGCATGCATTTGTTGTGGTATTCCTTGCATGAAAAAATTAATCAAAGATTTTATAGTCATGTCAATTTCTGAAACTTTATATCAAAGTACTGAAATTGAAGAACTGTTGAAGAGTGAAACGCTTTCATAAGTTTAAACTGAATGACTCTCTTAACTGCAAATCCAAAATGGAAGAGGTTAGGAGAAGAAGCAATTGTTTATGCTTTTGAAAATAGAATAAAAGTATTAACAGGGGGGAAATGTCAGAAACATATGCATTAATGTATATGTTTAGTGCTTATTAGAAGCTAAAAGGATTAACACATTTCATTCTATTTTATGTACAGCTTAATTCTGTATGAAATTATAAGATGCTTTTTCAAACTGCAGTATGCTTTCTGAAATTGCAAGATGCTCTCTGACCTAGTATTTGCTAGCACAGCAAAATTCATGTTTATGCCTTTTGGAAATGTACTGAGAAGCAGGTGATTATCTGCTAGGTCAGGAAAATGAATGAATAGTGAATGAATAGAACAATACTGTTTTCTATGTGATTAAATATGAACAATCAGCCCTGTTCGCGTTATGAGAACATGCACAGCTGCAGAAAAGAAGAGATACATCAAACAAAAGACTGCTTGAAGATTCTGTACTTGCTTTGTGCTCGAATTAGCCATAGTACCTTGAATGGTAACATAACATAGTGGGAAGTTGTATCTAACCGGTGGTCATCAAGGCCACATTGTTTTTCTTAGGAAGTTTTTCACAAAACTGATAGTACAAGCAGAAAATCATGGACAAACAGCTGCTATGAAGTAATGATGTTAGAACTTGTGATCTGTTACGTCAGCTTGGTACGCAATGTCTTGTTAGAAAATGTATAAAGATGGTTTTACTTCCTGATTTTAGTTAGACAAACTCTGTATTAGCACATTTTTGTCTCCTTGCTGCAAGATTAAAGTGCCTTAACCTGAACCTGCCATGTATTGATCTTTTTGAAGTTAATTTTTCCTTTGACACTTTAATATTTACACAATACTGAATTTGACTAAATCTATAGGTATTGCCACTCAGTGGCCAACTTACTGATCTAAGCTTGTAGGCACTATACCTCTCAACCTCTTAGATTGAGAAATCTGGACAAAGCCAAAAATAATGGAGGAACAAAGGCCCAAATATAGGGACAAATTTTAAATATTGCTTTTACAAACATAGAAAGCTGCTAGAATAAAAGGTACGTTAGCATGCATTTTTTGAAAGATATGAAGTCTGAAAATTAAATGTTTGGTATTATTTGTTGAGTTGAATCCTTGATGATTTGCCAGAAAACCACAAATGTTATGAGGAACAGTCTGAAAATATAAGGCAAAAATCTGGACATTCTCCAAAAATCTGGACAGTTGAAAGGTATGGTCAGCACTCAAGTTATTTGCTCTATAGTCACTGCTTTAGGTCAGCACACAAGGAATTTGCTCTGTAGTTACTGCTTTACAGGGTTCAGTTTTATGGCCCATTCTGCAGGGAAAAATGTATTCTAGGATGGCTCTATGGAAAACAATGGGTGGGAAGAGCAATGAAAGGGGTAAGTTGTAGATCCTGCCAGAAATATTCAGATGGCTGATGTGTTAGTGAATTAGATGTGTATGCTTATTTTATACAAATACAATCTATATATATATATATATATATATATATATATAGAGAGAGAGAGAGAGAGGGATAAAATAAAAATAAAAAATAATGCTTGGAACATTACCATTAGAACTGAAGCATTTATCTCTCACAAAGTGGCTCTGCCAAATAGTTTGCTTCATCAAGCAGTGGGTGTAAAACCATACCAGCCATCCTGGAGACCTTACAACAGTACGAAGATACTATAACTTGCACTTCTGGTACACTTCAGGCAAAGGAACTTGTAAATGTAATGAACAGCGCATTAGTCATTAATATTATCCTGTTTATGATAATCCTTAAAACGCAATATTGTTGCAAAGTCATTCAGGCTTCAGATCTGCAGTTTTCATTTGTTGCTCAACTTGTAAGAAGCCTGCAGGAAGAATTATGTGAAGCAAAACATGAAAGTAAATCTGAATCTGGCATTTGGTCTGCAGTGTCGATAGAAGCAGAAAAGTTAATCCTAGATAACAATTTCCTCAACCCTTTCAGAAGACTTGTATCAGAAGACCTGTTAATTACCAGGATCACATTAACATGATTACAACATGGCAGTGTTCTGTTCCACAAATCAAAGATTTTCTGGAGTACTTAACTGTCAATTCTTGATGATATTATTACAGAGTTAAACAGATGATTTGAAAATAAGAATTGCACAATATTAAAATGAGCTGAAGCACTAACTCCAAAAAGGAATACTTTCTTGCGGTACAACATAATCCTCCTTTTGACACTTCACTATGGTTCAAATATAACAGATCCTTTAGAAAAAAAAGTACTTGTTGCGCAGAGACTCCTGGAAATAAATCATTAGGATGATCATTAGGATGCCATCAGGAAAATGAGTCTAGTCTTAAATTACTTCACTCCATAAAAAGATGTTTTCTTTGAGCTATATTCAATATACAAACTGTTCAATAATTCAGTCTAATCAGAGATATGCTGCTATTGTTTCAATATTACTTTGACAATATTACCTTCATATTGTTCCTTGTCTTCTTTGTCTCCTGTTCTGGGATGGGTGTGGGTCACTGCGCTCCTACTTTACTTACTAATTGCTACTTATTAAATTTCTACTGTGATATTTTATTAATTTTTCTCTGTCGATATGTGCAACTGTTTCCTGCATTGAGAACAAAGCATTGTAATTTCATTCAGCTACACTGCTGTCTAGTTCTGCATGACAATAAAGTTTGCTTTGACTTTGACTTCTTTGACTTACTTATGTTTGCACTTAGTCTTTCTGTCATAGCTGTTCTATAAAATGGAAGCAAGAAATTGTACCTCATTCTATACAATGGAAGCAAGAAAGCAGGAGTTTCCTGATTCTGCAAAATCAAAGCAAGAAAGTTGGTGTTCCTTCCTTAGAGTGGAAGCACTTTGGTGCCTGTTCAAACTCTGAACAGAGGTTGTACTCACAATCCAGACAAGTCAAACCATCATTGTATCCCTCAGAAAGAGAAAGAGGGTACCTTCAGAATGCAGACAAGTCAAACCAATGGTTATTCCCTCAATAACAGAAATAGGGTACATTTAGAATCCAGACAAGTCAAACTACTGTTGTATCCCTCATTAACAGACAGATGGTACATTCAGAATCTTGACAAGTCAAACTATCATTGTGTCCCATAGTTAGAGAGTGGATCATGGAACAATTCACCATGATGAACTAGCAAAGTAAGATCCCCTAACAGTACAAATTAAAACAAATGTAGAGATTCCATACCTAATCTGATCTGTCTTAAAATCTTGTCTTCTAAATAATTACTGTGCAAGCTGAGGTTAGCCTACACTGTCTTTTCTGTACAAAGCATAGACTAAAATCCTGTCAACTTCTCAATCCACTTATCATTAAAGTTACAATGGGCATTATGAGGTTTACATGCCGATGTAGCATTAGTTTGGGTATTATTATTTACCTCCTATTCTGTACTTTAATGGTTATAATAATTTTTCAAAAATTACACATTTTTCTTTTGGTCTTTGTTTTCTTGGACTTCATTTGTTTACATGCAATCTTCTGTGCCCATACCATACGTGATGATATGAGATAGTACCATCTATGCCAGGGAGAGTAGGGCAGTGCATGTGTATGTATGCCAGCATAGCTATCTGGAGTTTTGTAAATAATTTTATGCCATTTGACTATCACACTGATTTGTACATATGCTTGTGTTAAAAATGTACTTGTAAAGTTGCTTGTGTTAAAAATGCATCAACAGTGGGTCCTGCTGGACAGAAAAGAGATACACATGTATGTCAGACAGTATTATTATACCTGATTAAATGTATATGTTTTAACAGAAAATTCTGGAAGAGAAGAGGCTAATCTCAGTCCAGCTAATTTTGAAAATAGGTTGAAAATTAAATGGGTTGGTTTAGACCATAAAGATTTTATCTTACAGGTCTGATTGCAGCCAGAGACAAAAAATTCTGGGAAAACCAGGACTAAGAATCTTACTGTATTGTCCTTAGGGGTGAACTAATTGCTACCCTGGAAGGATGGAAGTTTTTGAAATTGTTTTATAGCTTTCAAATGCTGCAACAGATATTAGCAAAGCTCTGGGTGTGTATTGTACCCGAGTCGGGTGACCAGATATCATTCTATAACCAGCGCTGAAATGATTCTTTAGACATTAGTGAGAGATATGATGGACCTCTCACAGCAGCAGTTTGTTCTTTGGAACCTGACAGGAAAGATCTCTCACAGATATCTCACACATCCACATACCTCATCTTGCCTTGCTGTAGTAAGTAAATTAACTGGGGTACACTAATGCTTAGCCAGTCAGGAAAATATAGTGAGATTATTTAAGTGTTGTTTTTCCTGCATCTGTGTGCATCTATCCACCTGTGTTATTTTTTATCTCCTGTGATTGAAATTCTGGTGTTTGTTGCAACTAGATATTCAGCATTCTTATGTTTTCTATTTTATTATTTATTTTTAAATATTTCCATACCTTTCATTGTGGCTGGTCATTTAGAGAATAATTTTAACATCTTAAAAGTACGTATGCTTATTGTAGAGACACTGTGGCCACTCCTGAAAGCCTTGCTGCATTGGTCAAACTCTACCATTTGTGTTAATATTAATTTTACTCAGTATAATTGGGTATCCTTGTAAGAGCCTTACAGTAGCTGACTGATGGCAGCATAATTGCCTTATAGTCTGGACAGAGGGGGCACAGCTGATAAATCTGTGCCAGACTTTCCCAGGTGTGTATGTGTGTGTGTGTGTGTGTGTGTGTGTGTGTGTGTGTGTGTGTGTGTGTGTGTGTGTCTGTGTGTAAAGATGAAATATCCAAGTGTGTGTGTCAGCTACTTGGGACAGGGACACAGAGCTCCAAGGTAGTCAGTGCAGAATCTTGTTTAGGGCCTGGAGAGAGAAAAAAAGTCCAGCCCCAGGTCTAGAGTGTGTTCCCTGTGTGTTCTTAAGGGAAATTGTGCTTGGTGCAGAGAGCTGCATCTGGAAATAGTGTGTTTATCCATTTTTCTTTCTAGTGGCCATCCCTCACCAGTGTCAGTGGTGAGGATTGAGGCTTCTTGATTACTGACCTGGAGTAGGGACTGTCACATAGTAGTGGCAGCTGGGTGGGATATTAATTGAACTTCAGTAGCCTGTGGGTAGTTGTCACTGAAGGTGTGTGTACTCTCAGCATTCAAAAGGTAAACATACAGAGTTTCATTTTCACAACAGTTTTATTTATTTTTTGTTAGTTTAGTTTAGTCAGGGAAAGCAGGCAAAGATTTCAAAAGAGGATTATGGCAAGCTGACAAAGAACCAGTTGGCCAATGTGTACGAAGTCAAAGGACTGGTGTATGCCAACCTGACTAAAGAGGAAATTATTTGTTATTATCTATTGCAGGTGTCTTGTAAGGCACATCCCGAATGGGGCGTTGTACTCTATGATGGGTCTGATGATTGATGTGTAGAGGGGCAAAATGACCTCTTTTGATCTGGATGCAAAGCTTTTTGTGATTAGGTGGGCCACATAGAAGGATTTTCTAACCACTTTGGCAATGTGATTATCAAAGGAGAGGTTACTATCTACTTGGGTCCCCAGATCCCTTATTACATCTTCCTTATTTAGGGGACTACCACCTATGTGGTAGTTTGTGGGTACTTTGTTTTTTACAAAGGGGATGACTATGCACTTTTTGGCATTTAGCTTGAGGCCATGGGTTTGACACCAGGTATCTGTCTCGGTGAGACCATTTTGGAAGATGTCTGTGTCAGCCAGAGAGTCAATTATAGCTCCTGGTTTGCAGTTGTCTGCAAACTTGGTCAGCCATAGTTATCCTGTGCTTGCCTGTACCTCTGAGAAGTATATGCCAAACAGGAGGGGTCCTAGGACTGAGCCTTGGGGAACGCCACTTGTAACCGGTTTAGAGTCAGACCTAGCTCCCGCAACTCTTACCATGTGGGTTCTGTCCATGAGCCAGTTGGCAACCCATCTCATGATGTAGGGGTTTATGTTCAGGCTGGTGAGCTTGTCTATAATACCTGAATGGGGAATGCTGTCGAAGGCCTTTGCGAGGTCTAGGTAGGCTGTGTGGATCACCTTTCCCTCGTCTATAACCTTGGTAACTGTCTCAAAGAAGTCCACCAGGTTTAGGAGGCATGATCTGCCCTTAACAAAGCTGAACTGGGTAGGGAGCAGTGTTTGGAGGTTCCCAATGTCTCTGTTAATGAGATCCATGATGATGTGCTCCATAGCCTTGCAGACCAAGCTAGTGAGGCTTATAGGGCAATAGTTCCTGGGGTCTGTCGTGGCTCCACCTCTGTGGAGTGGAATAACCATTGCTGTGCGCCACTCTATGGGCATGTAGCCTGTGGAGAGGCTGAGTTTGAACAGTGTGTTTAGGTGAGGAGTTAGTTCATCTTTGAGCTCGTGTAGGGCGCAGCCTGGGACACTATCCAGTCCCATTGATGCTGTGTTTTTGGCTTTGGAGAGGGCTGTTTTAACCTGAGTGTCTGTGATTTTAGGGGCACTACATTCTTCTGGTATGGTTATGGGCCCTTTTGAGGGTGAGAGGGGGTGAAGTGTGCACTGAACCTGTCTGCCAGGATGTTCGCGATATTGGTCGGTTCAGTGTATTTTATGCCATTCTGCAGTAACTCCGAGCAGATCTGAGAATTGCCACTTAGATTCTTGACATAGCTAAAGAATGCCTTGTGGTTATCTTTGGAGTCCTTGGCAATATTTCTTTTGAAGATAGCCTTGGATGATTTTATGAGGGATCATCGTTTCTTGCTGATACTGATCAGGGATGTCTTCCCTTCTTGGGATTTTAGCCTTTTCTGTACTAGTTTCCTCCTTCTATTGTATAGCTTGTTTATGGCAGGGGTCCACCAGAC
Organism: Protopterus annectens; assembly: GCF_019279795.1. Taxonomy (NCBI): domain Eukaryota; kingdom Metazoa; phylum Chordata; order Ceratodontiformes; family Protopteridae; genus Protopterus; species Protopterus annectens. Next base: position 446,245,401 of record NC_056732.1, on the reverse strand, counting down.
TGGTTTCCTTTTCTTGGAGGAGTGAGTCTTGGTTTTGCTTGGGATAGCACGATCCATGCATTCTTGTAGGTGCCCGTAGAGTACATTTGTAAAGGATTCTGCAGCTTGGACAGCGTTATCCTTTAGCATGGGGGCTTTGAAACTTTCCACCTTGGTCTTAAGTAACGTGAAGATTGCTTTTGAAAAATTTTTCATGGTGGTTTCTTTGACCAGGAGTGGGGGGCGGAATGTGGATATCCAGAGTGATTAGTTTATGGTCAGATCTAACCAGCGAGGGGTTGACATCTGGTGTGGAACACCAGTCACCCATGTTGTTGATGACCAGGTCCAATATGTTGTCACCTCTGGTGGGGGTGTTGACCAGTTGATCTAGGGCGTTTGAGTTTATAAATTCTAGGAAATGTTGGGCAAGGGAGTTAGTACTTGAGTAGTTCTCCCGGTTAATGTTTGGGTAATTGAATTCACCCAATATCAGGGTGTTTGGTAGGACCTTTATGTTTCCCAGTGTTTCCAGAAATGCAGAATGGGGGTCCTAGGACATGGTGGGTGATCTGTAGCAAGCTACAATTTGAATTGCAGTTTTGCCCATTGTTAGTTGCACTTGGATGATCTATGAAGCATCGTGCTGTGCCACTAACCTGGAGGTGTGGGTATCCTTGATGAATATGGATACGCCCCCGCCTTTTGTATTTCGGTCAGGGTTTTGTGGCTGAAATGTATGGTATGAGTTGTAGCCTGGTAGTGCTGTTGTACTCTCTGGAGCCTTAAACCAGGTTTCTGTTACTGCACATAAATCGATTTTCTCCATACTGAGGAGTGCCTCGAGTGTGTGCATTTTGAGGTTTAGACTTTTGGCTCTGAGTAGCATTACCTTCATTTTTTTGTTACTTGTGCTATTTACGGTGGTGGGCTTGTCCTTTGAGCTGTGCCTAAAAAAGGCACTATGGGGGTGGCAAAAGCCTTGGCCAGTATTCGAAAGCCTAAGGGTGACAGGTGCAAGCCATCTCTAGCGAAGCAGCGTGGCTTGTCGAGCATGTCATCCCAGGCTGACAGACACTGGATTCCCTCTGAATGACACCAGAAGTTTAGCCAATCTTTGAAATTGATCATTTTTTCTTTATACCATGGTATCATTTTTGGTGAGGGCAGGATGCTACTCAGGGTCAGGATCATACCGGCCTGGGCTACGTGATCAGAGAGCTCCTCCATGTCTCTTTTTATGTAGTCCAGGGAGGTACGGCTCAGGTCATTCACACCAACATGGACAATGACAGAGTCATATTTGTACTTGTTCTGGAGTGACCTGAGTGCTTGTGTTATGTGGTGCATCCTAGCACCTGACAGGCAGCTAACAGTAACCTTCTCTTGTTCAGCCTAGTGAGTGGGACGTCAGTGTGCCTGACTATAGAGTCACCTATTACTAGTGTGTTGGGTATGTTATTTTGCCTTAAAGGCTGTGATTGCTTGGCACACTGGTTTTGTGAAGTATGTGTATCATGGTTTGTGTTGGGGGGGTGGAGGTTGCTTGGATGTCTGCTTTGGAGGTCTCTGTTGCTTTTGCAGGTTTTTATTTAGAGGCTCTGAGTATGTTTTTGTGTACTTATGTGTTTTTTGCTGGTGCTATATGTCTATGTGAGACTGGTAGTGTGATGCAAGTAATTCCTTCTCCTCTTGACTGCTTGGTCCAGTCTTGGGTTGAGAGAGCTTAGCTTAGTTTGGCTGTATAATTGCATCTCGCGCATGTATTAGTGTTTTGGTAGGAGGAGAGGGTTGTCTGTGTGCATGAGGCAGTTGTAACATTGCCTCAAAATGCCTAGATTCACCAGTTGGACCAGAGGGTACATCTGAAACTGCCTTTTGGAAATGCCTGGATAGGTACAGTGAACTGTTTCACTGACTGGCTGGTAAGGTCAAATAGAGAGCCTTGTCCTTCTCTACAGTATAGGGGGGTCTAGTGCTAAGGTTTATTAGTGCTCACTATGAGTTTTGAGCAAGTGCCGGGCTGAGAAGTGAATGGTTTGAGTGCTTAAGTTGAAAGTGTGTCTAGTTCCAAGGGAAAAATTGAACAGCAGACTTTGTGGAGCCGGGAATAGTTATACCCTAGCTAACTGTCGCTGCCCGGTGCTCAAAACCACACAAATGGTTTTATAGCAGGGAAATGAAAGAGATAGAAATTAGCCCAAAATGGCCAATAAACTACTAATTTCTGGGCTGAAACACTCCTCCAGGGACAGATAGGTTCCTCAAAGCTCCCCTCTCTCACAGGTGAACAGAGAAACTTCCTTCTATCCAATTAAGGTATGGGCAAACACAGAAACTTGTAACACATCCCTGAATTCAGCACTAACCTGAAAACTGGACTATACTAGCTTAGAAAGGCAGAAAAACAAGTATATATTTTTTGTTTTTTTCAGAAAATAAAGAAGATACAATCAAAAAAACACTTTAAATGCACATAAATGGCTATCACACTTGAGTGTGTAGCCTACAACAGTTAAACAGGTAATTTAAACACAAAAAATTACATCTCTGATATGAAGCCAGGTACACTAGGTCACATGAGTTGCAATCTGCATAGTGTTTAAATGTATATACATTTCCTGTATCTGGATATCTGAATGTATTGGTATTAGCCATATGGGAACATTGGTTGCAGTTCCTGCAAGCAAAAGAGCCTTTCCTCTATGATTGTAGACTACATGTCTTTGTTTGTTCATAACATAGCATCCTTTTCAATGATTTGGTATTTTTATATGAATATCTGGGTTGAGTGCCCACTATTTCTAAAATGGAGTCATCTACTGTGAGTATATTCCAATGTTTCCTTACTACTTCTCTAATTCTATTGTTATTATTAATGTATGGAATTGTGAGTCTATTCATATGTGTGGGAATATCTTTTCTCCCTTGTTCATATTTTCTATCTCTATGAAAGAAGGGTCAAACTCTCCCTTGTCTATCCACTGCTATATTATTCAATAGATCTTCAGATTCATTGACTTTATATCCCCTTTCTACAAATTTACCTTTAAGGGTGTTGAGTGTCTCATGGAAGGTTATGTCATGGCTGGTTAGTCTAGATGCTCTCAGCCCTTGACTGTTCATTATGTTGTGGTATATGTGTGGTGGATACATACTGTTACGGTGTAAGAGAGTATTTTTCCTGTACATCTCAGTATGTATACCATTAAGTTCTTTATTTATTAGGACATCCAGAAATTCAACCTTGTCTTTGGAACAATTTGCTGTGAATGATAAGAAATCCGTGGTGCCACTGATATATTGTATAAACTCTTGTAGGGTTTCGGCACTACCTTCCCATACAAGAATAATATCGTCCACAAAGCGTTTGTAGTATTTAATATTTTCCTTAAATAATAGGTTATTGATCACATGTGCATATTCCCAATAGGCCATGACGATGTTGGCATAAGAATTAGTGCAAGGTGTACCCATCGCCATGCCTTTAACTTGTAGGAAATATCTATCATCATATGTGAACACATTCCTGTTCAAAATCACTTCTATTAACATCATGGCTCTGGTGATCAGATCCCTAGACATGTTTTTGCTAATCAGGAATTATCTAACATAATCCATCCCTATATTGTTGGGTATTGCTGTGAATAATGATTGAGCTTCCAAAGTTACTAAATAACACATAGAGATATCATTTCCTGTGAAGATAACACATAGAGATATCATTGCCTGTGAAGATATATTCAGAAAAAGTCTCTGGAAACTGCTGTGTGTCTCATGATAGAGTCTGTTTGTTCTACAATAGGTCTAAGTTGTTTCTCAACATAAATTGACATGGCTTCAGTGAGCCAGCCTTGACTCGAAACTATCGGTCTCAAGGGTGGGTGCTGTCTATCTTTGTGTATCTTGGGTAGTCCTCTAAATGTAGGGACCATGGGTGCTTCTATCAAAAAATATTTATATAGGTCACTATCTAAAATATTTGTCATTAGCAAATCATAAAGTTCACTGTGCACGTCTCTAATTATCTTATTTAGTTGATAGTCAAACACTGATAGGTATCCACATCATTGAGTATATCATTCATTTTCACCACATAATATTCTCTATCAAGAATTACAACAGCACCGCCTTTATCTGCTGGCCTAATTATTATATCATTATTGTGTTGCAAATCATTAACTGCTTTATATTCCTGTCTATTCATGTTATAAAATTCATTTTTTACTTCATTCTTATTCACTTCACAATTCTCCAACAATTCTTTTTCACAAGCCTTCTCAAAGGCTTCTGGCAAAGGATTAATGGGGGGTATAAAAGTAGATGGTTTCCTAAAAATGCAACTTCTATTATTGTCATTGTTACCATACATCAGCTTCAAACCAACATTTCTAACAAATAACAATGTCAATCAATAAATCAGTTACATTAACACTCTTGGAAAGAATAAACGAAAGTCCCTTGTTTAGCAAAGATGTCTCTGCTCTATTTAAAATATATTTAGACACATTAATAATCAAGTCCGACTTACTGGTCTCAGGATCTTTTTCTGGAACTCTAGCCTTTCCTCTGAGGATTTGCACTTCCTGGTTCTGTTGGTAGGAGTCCATGTTGGCTTCTGTATTGCTCTGATGGGCAAGGGAAAAGGGTAAAAAGTCAGCATTTCAGTCGAGGTAGATGGAAATACTTCATTGCGCTGATCCTTCCTTCTCACATCCGAATTAATTGAAAAGTTTGGTGTATTCGTAGTTCCTTCAGTGTAAAGAGCTGTTTTTACATTATTGTTGCTATCCAAAGTGTTAGCATCTTCCCTTGGGGCTTCCTGACTTGCTTCTGAGGTGGTAATAACATTTGCTGTTGAAATGGGCATTGCTAGGTCGTGCATCATCGCCGATTGGTCCGTTGGTGATGAGTGTGCGATTCCATTGTTCCTCATTGGTTCTCTGAGCCAGGAGAACACATTCCCTTTATGAAAGTCAATGACATCTCACTCGAGTTTCTTTTTCTTGCCTTGAAGCAGTTTATTCTCTAAAAATGAAAGATTAGTGCCCAGTTCTCGATCAAAATCAGCTAGTTCTTCTAGAGATGACAGACTGGATAGTTCATTCCTGATTTCAGCTATTTCAGTTGTTAAATCTATTTCAGTTATTGCATACTGTTCAATAAGCAGCTTAATGTATCCAAAACAAGTGTGTAAGCTAAGTTTCTGCCATTTAGCAAGTAAGTTGGGATAGGTAGTGCCAAATGTGGGCATTTTCAGCACACGTAATCCCCTTGGTATAACTTTGAAGCTGAGACAAGCTTCTGTATGTTTTCTCTGCCATTGAGTATTTTTTAGTTTAATTAATTTATTTTCTAGTTTCCTTCTTGTCTGTATAACTGCAATATTCATTTCATGGTTAACAGTATTTATACCACTGTTGCATAAGTCAGTCCTGGTGAATTGTAGCAAAGGATTACTATCTGCTCTCAACAGTCTTTGAAACAGATTATCATCCTTAACATTAGTTTCAATAGGGCCCAGAGCCCTTGGGTTGTATGCCAGTTTGATTTCCAAGCATTATGTAATGCTGTATCTGCTTACCCTTGGAGCTTTTCTCCCCAGGCCTCCACTGAAAATGGACATGCATCCAGTCGGACTATCCCGGTCAACAAATGTAAAATAAAATAAAATAAAATAAAATTTCAATCCCTTCTACCATGTCCCTTCAGACTGTAAGTACACAGAACAATGAAGGTAACAGAAACGCAGTCTTCAGGGTAAAGTGCCTCTTGTGATAGTGTAAACTAAAATCTAAAGAAAGAATCCAGAGGCAACACCATATGAAGTGAAGGAGATTTTATTGAAGAATAACATAAACCATAAAATATGAGAAAAGTGAGCGCTTTCGCATTGCTAAGAATGCTACTTCAGACTTAACAACTTCATTCTCAAAAATCAACTGTTTAAATATATCCTGGTATTAAAATCATTAATTGTTGGAACCAATCACAAATTAATGAATTTTTCAAAAAACTTCACCTCATTACATAAATCAAAATATCATCCTGCTGTTGTTTTCAAACAGTAGATGACTGAAAAGGATGCTATGTTATGAACAAACCAAGACATGTAGTATACAATCAGAGAGGAAAGCCAGTTTTGCTTGCAGGAACTGCAATCAGTGCTCCCATATGGCTAATACCAATACATTCAGACATCCAGATACAGGAAATGTATATACATTTAAGCACTATGCAGATTGCAAGTCACGTGACCTAGTGTACCTGGCTTCATGTCAGAGATGTAATTCATTTTATATTGGGAAAACAAACAGACCATTACATGAAAGGGTCAGGGAACACCTATACACCATACACAAGGAAGACAAACGGATTGCATTAGCCAAACACACCATTAACAATGATTTAACTCATAAATTTGCCTTCCTAGTAATATAATTCATAACCAAGAACATGAGACCAGGTAATATTAAAAATCACACTGAAAAAGAAGAAAATAAATGGATATTGAAACTACAGGCAGACAAAGGACATGGGCTGAATGAGAAAGTGTCTCTTAAACCTTTTTTGAAAGCTAGACCATATACATATTGAAGTATAGAGGTGTCATTATAAATATATGATAAATGCTAATGTATTTTTACAATTATTAGTGTTATATGCCTTTTTAGTGACATATATATATATATATATATATATATATATATATATATATATATATATATTCACATTTTTAAGTATTTATATTAATGTATTTTTTAATGCTTTAATATTTTTATGATATATTATTGTTGTTGCAAGAATATTTATACTTGTTTACATTTTTTATACATAGCCATTTTTGATCATGTAGTTGCTTTCAGATTCGTCAGATACAATAAATCGTTATACCCTCTGACAGAATCTATAGATACATATATATATATATATATATATATATATATACATACCTATAACTATACATATGTGTAGATATACACTTATTTTTTATCCTTTTTTAGTTGTAGTTATTTAAATATAGCTTTTAAATAACACACATATTATTTATTATTTTATATATTACATTTCACAATAATATATTATGTATAATATCGCCATATATTTCCATATACTTGAAACTACATATGATCACAAAGCATTTGTGTACAGATATATCTCCCGGTCAACAAATGTAAATAAAATAAATAAAATAAATAAATATGTAGACATTACCACACTCATATATAAATTATATTATGCTACTGTTTGGAAACAACAGTAGGATGATATTTTAATTTATGTGATTTATGTAATGAGGTGAAGTTTTTTGAAAAATTCATTAATTTGTGATTGGTTCAACAATTAATGATTTTAATACCAGGATGCATTTAAACAGTTGATTTTGAGATTGAAGTTGTTAAGTCTGAAGAAGCATTCTTAGCAACGCGAAAGCGCTCACTTTTCTCATATTTTATGGTTTATGTTATTCTGCAATAAAGTCTCCTTCACTTCGTATGGTGTTGCCTCTGGATTCTTTCTTTGGGTTTGTGGTAGAAGTGCAAACAATTTGTGGTGCATGGCACATCATGATTACACTCCAGTACCAGGAAAAAAGATAAAGCTTTTTAAGTCATTCTACAGCACTAAACGAATCGTAACAATCTTGTCTACTAGACAATAACAGACAATGCTAGGCAGGAAAGAACTGAGACAGAAAGTTTAATTTTTGCTTGCTGTCCTTGCCTCTCAACTATCCTTAAATTTTTCTCTGTCCCTCATAATATTTTTTTTTTCTTTTTGGTGACAAATCACTGAAGATTACAGTCAGCCAAAACTAAAATAAGAGTTTGATGCATCTTATTGTTCAGAAAATGGCATATTGATGCAAAATTATTGTTCTGTTAACTTTTTAAGTGAATTAGAAGAATAGTTAAAAGCTGTCCCTAATTTTCATTCTCTGTCCCTCAAGAATTCTTAAGCAAACAATTTGAGGTATCCTGTTGTCTATATGGCAGCACTCAGTAAGTGCTTTACTGGCTTTTAAAGCTAGTAAAATGTTTTGCGCTTTATTTTTTCTGTAACTTGTAGTACTTGAAACCAGGGGCAGCTCATGCTATAGGACTGCAGTACTGCAGCCCCCCCCCCCCCCACACACACCTGTAGAAGGAAAGAAGAAAAGAAATAAAAAAATGAAATAAAAAAAAATATTGCGAGTCCCAGAACTCCACGCATGCGTGCTTAGAGTTCCTGATACTCATAGAACTCCAGACTGCTGTGTTAGGCAGTCCGGATAGGGGAGAAAGGCATCTTTGCCCTGCAGCCCAGAAGTCTGTGTGGTGATGGCCACACAGAACAGAAGGACACCAGACTGCATCACCTGCAGGCTGGAGCCTGCAGCCTACTCTCACAGAGCCAGGAAACCAGCTGTTAGCTTGCACGGGCTAAGGAGAAGGAAACCAGCTGTTGATTCAGGACTGCTGCGACTGGATTAAGGTGTATGAATCCAGGGCTGCTGTAGATTATTTAATTCAGATAAGGATGATTCAGGACTTCAGGCTATGGAGAAGGAAGCCAGTGTGTGTGTGTGTGTGTGTGTGTGTAAAATGCCCCAGTTGCTATATACTGGTAGCTAGAGAACACATGGTGGTGGGTAGAGAATACTCAGGCTTGAACCCTGTACCTTGGGTGCAGGTGGCAAGGGCCTGAATTCCCTACCCACCACCATTTGTAAAAAGTTTGCAGACTTTTGCCTCATATTTGTTCTGTTCCTCATAAAATCTGTGGTTTCTGTATGTTTGTTTTTCCTTGCAAAGTCAGTAGTGCAGTGGTGCACTGGTAGCATTGTTGCCTAACAGCTACAGGGTCTCTGGTTTGATTCTTGGCTGTTGTGCCTTCTGTGTGGAGTCTGCATGTTCTCCCATCTTACAAAGACATGTGTCTGGAGTGTTTGTCCCTGCTCTGCTGAAAATTGGCTTTTGTTCCAAGTCAGACTTTCCTGGTTAACAAATGTTAAATAAAAATAACAGGCATTTGAATTTCAGACTTCATATTCTTTAAAAAGTACATGGTAACACAAAACCTTTTATTCCAGCAATTTTCTAAGTTTATAACATGGATATTTGAAATTTGTCCCTATTTTTTGGGACTGTATTCTCCCATTATTGGCTTCATCCAGGTTTTTTGTGCTAAGGTTGAGAGCTATGGTGAGAACTGAATTCACTGAATATGTTTGGGGCTGTATTCCTCCATTACTGGCTTTGTCCACGTTTTTTGCTATGAGGTTGAGAACTATGATGAGAACTGAATTCACTAAATGGGAGCCATTTAAGTTTCAGTCTTCCTCTCTTTCACAAAACAGCTGATTTGGCATAGTGGTGTGTTGCACTGGCTGTTTTGGACAGGGTCCCCTGGATTCAAGACTTGGCAGTGAAATGTATGGTGGTAACACAGCATTTTATTCTAGCAACTTTCCAACATTATACAAGCAATGCTTAAAATGTGTCCCTGGTTTTTGGGCTTTTGTCATCCCCCCCCCAATATATTTTGGCTTTTTCCAGATTTCTTGTGCTGCAAAGTTCAGAGATACAGCTGAGTGTCGAGTAGAATTTACAAGGAGCTGAGAGCTGCAGGGGAACAAAAGTTTAGTGCTGCTTATGCTGAGTCTGCTTGCATTGTTAATAGCAGAACAGGTACTGTACTTGCTTTTGATGCAGAAGGCTGTGGGTTCTACTCCCACAGTAGGTAGATGCATTGCTGATACTGTACTGCCTTGTAAAGGGGGTGGTTGCTGTAGTCCTTTTGATGAAGATACCTAGTAACTATGAACCTATTCTCAATTTGCCATCCATTCCCTATTGCGATATTATTAGCTTATCATTTTTTTAATGCAACATAGGTAATTTATTCCTCAAAGATAACAGGCACTTTATTTGTAGATGAAACAACGACATATAAAGTTATTTGCTAACAGCAACCTCTTCATTAGTTACAGATTTCTTTAATGTGGAATTATTTAGATGACTTTTACTTCTTCAGAGATTGTGCATATTTACTGATACTGGTGGACTGTAGAAGTTTGAGTAGACTTTTATGATGGAAATGTTCTGAATTGGGCAGTTTTGTCATTATTGGTGCATGCATTTTGTTTCATTGTTTACTAGAAAAATGTTCAAAACAATAAATGTAAAATGCCATCTAGCAACTATACTGTATTGTACAAGGAATATAATTTAATACAATCAGGAAGGTGTATAAAAGCGCACGTGTATGTTTCATGTTCAAGGGGTCTAGGATTTGAAAACCGCCAAAAGTTAATCTTTATCTGCCACTGGCAAAATGTATTTTCTTTGAATCTGGGTTTCAATGCTGTTTCAATGAATGTGAGTTTCAAGGGCAGAGAAGTTTTAATGCTAAGTCTGTTTTCATTGTGAGACTGCATTGCTTTGTTTAGCATATATCTATTAGGGTTTGTGCTGTAAAATGCAAAATAAAACTTTCAAATGAAATCCAAATCATCGCAGAAGTAAAGCAGTATGCACATTACAGTGTTTATGGTAAATAGGGTGAAATAACCAAGGAATGGGACATTGGAATGGCTACGGGGGGTGGCTCCATTTGACCATGAGTTTGTGAGAGGGGAAGGGCAGTGCCCTGTTGCTCTGTGTTTAAGTAGCAATGCTTTAATGACCATCAGGTAAGCTTGTTGGAGATTGTAAGATGCAAGTAATAAGCATACTGTTAAAGAGTTACCAACATTGAAAGCCTTTTCATTGTTGCCATGCAGAGAATATTTTCATAACTATATAACATATAAGCCTTAGGTATTGAAATGCATATGACAGTATTTGTAATAAAGGACAGGATTACAGTATTTTCAGAAGCTCATTACATTTGTTGGAGACTTGTAGTTATCTTTGCAGGCTTTACCTGTAAACTAAACAGAATGCCAATCTATCATGTGTGGTCCATAACTTGTGTAGTAATCCTTTAAGCAATTTATCTTGAGCTTGTTTCTTGTTTGCTGTTCATTTTTTACTTTGATCATGTCTTCCCCATGAAACAAGTAGATAGCTGTTGTCAGGCAGGAGATCTTTTTCGGATAAGAAACATTTTTACAAGTGGGGGTATCACAGAGATTGCTACTTTCAGCATGTTACTTGGTAATTTTCTAAAGCTGAATATAAATTATAATTATAACTGCAGTGCAAGGAGAAGTGGCTTGAGTTGAGTGCTGCTTGTTATTTTATCTACTTGATTTTGACTTGCATTCCAGTAATGTATTTAAAAAATAATTTATTTTTTCATGCCTCACAACCTTTGTGTTTCCATCTAGCTATTAAGTAAGTTGTCATGTAGCCAATGCATTGAAATATTTTTTCTTCTACACTTCATTTTGTCTTGATTGGACTCTCATAATGACGGTTTGACACCCAGGGCAGCGTATTTAATTAAAGTTCCAGTTGTTGTGGTTTTGAGCATAGCCCCACCCCTTTCTAGTTGACCATACCCCTTCCCATTGTCCCCACTCATTCACCTGTCTCCTGCACCCCCCCCCTTTAATTTGAAGTCACCAGCTGCCACTGCTTGAAACAGATAAAGTTCAACACATTAAAAGAATTATGATCAGGTCTTCGATCATAACCCTTTATTATGTGTTCTCGACATGGACGCCAAGATTTACCACAAACTTTGCTCTCAAGGTAAATTCGTTGGTATCCATGTCTTGAACACATAATAATCTGGTTATAATCAGAGACCCAATCAGAATTCTCTGTATTATTGCTAGTGACAACTGGTCAGGTAGTCTTTATATGTCAGATCAGCCCTGGGTGGGACAATGTCTAAGTGGGTGTGGATGGGATGATCCTACGCTCCATATAGAGGCAGATTCTATGTTTACACTTGGATAAGATATTTGTTACTTTGCACCAAGCTTATCATTAGTACTGAAAACATATACAAACTAGCCACATAGCAGGGATGCTAATGATAACATAATTAATTAATTCATAGACTACAAGACTGTGCATCAAGGCTGCCAACAGCTACAGTGTTGCAAGAAAAACAGCCTTATGCACCCCTTCTGGTCTATGCAGAAAGATGTACTAAGCATAAATTAATATCTTGGCAAATAAACGGATACTTGCATATGGCAACAGAAAATTAGGTGGTAAAGGAGTTAGATGTCTTACAACTAAAGTAAATTCCTCTTCTAATTATCTTCTCTAAATTACAAAAATATTTATTATGAAAATTACTTAGGACAAATATGTTTTTAAATGTATTATGATGCTGAATAAAATGACACCTGTGGATAGGTGAAAGTATTTATCTAACAAACCGCATATGTGTATTGCAGACGGACCACATCCTTCTTTTATAGGTGCAAGGATTTTGGCATCTAAAATGAATGCAAGATAGACAGTAGGCAAATAGACTGTCTTTTAAGACCTCAACATGTAATAAAATTAAAACCATCAGGAAATGTCACATGCTTAAAGACTTGGAAATTCAAACAGGCTGATGCGAAATATTAAATAAATGGCTATGTGTCTCCCTTTTCACCAGTATGGTGGTTTGTTTGATACAAAGCCAAACTGCCTTTCTCTACTGTGATAAATAGATGCAAATGAACTAGCTACAGCAGTAGTCTATAGATCCCAGATGCTCCTAGTGGAATTCTTTATAATTTTTGCCATGGTACATTATGAACAAATGTGCCCTTTTTTGCACAATTTAGTGTTCTAGATGTAGATTGTGCCATGATAGAAAAATCAATCAGGTAGCTTAAAACATTTACCAACAACAGGGACATACTTTTTAGATATACATTTTGTAAAGCTACAGGTTGAGGAGGCTGAGGTTAAAGAGAATGCCTTTATCCAGAAGGAATTGTGTTTTTCTGATTTAGGTAAACTATACGTTAAGGGAATGATGGAATGGATGAAACAGAAAATGGAAAATTGTTAGAGTAAAACTTAAGACAGAATCTACAGCAACAAAGTTAGGAGAAATAATTGTCAAGGAAAACAATGCCAAACCTTTGTGGGAAAAAAGTTTATTGAGGATATAAAAAGCAATAGTAAGGAACATAAAGTACTCTGGGGCTATATATAAATTTAGGTGACCAAGCTTAGTAAACCAAACCATAAAAAACAAAATAAGCTATATAAGAGCTGTAGAAAACATGCCTGATGATTCCATAAACTCTGTGTAGGCTTAGCACTAAGCCTACATGGAGTTTACATGTCTGTGCAATGAGCTGCATTGCTAATTGCATATGCATGCCACACATCAAGCTTACACAGATACAAGCGTGGTTTTATGGGCAGCAGTAATGATGCCGGCCAGGAAACCATGTAAAGCAGCATGAATACCTGCAGACATGCAGACATGTTTACCATTCAGGCAAACTAGTTCTGCATGATTGCGCACATAGCCACAGTGAGTAAAAGGGTTTAATATAAGACAATGTATAAAGTTCTAACACATTATAGGAACATTTAGTCAGTGCAGAGTACTGTGCAAACCTGTTTTAGGCATACTGAAATAAGTTTTGGTGATGATGCCAAGGGCAAATAGACTGCATTATAAATAAACTATTCTGGGGAAGTGTGTGTATTGAAAAGGGCTAGACACATGAAACGGCAGGAATGAAGAAAGGGTAAGAGGACAAGTGAAACATCATAATGTGCAGCACATAAGGGCATGTCAATGTGCATACACCACAAAGACAATACAGTTGTAGCACGAACAGTAATCACTCCAAAAAAAAGATCACCAAGGTACCAAAAAGAACTTGTAAATATCCACAGGCACCACCAGGAAACAATCAGGAAAAACTTTCACAAAGTAAGGTACAAGAATAATTTGCAAGAGGATGAGAGAAAAGTTTTAAATGAGTTAAGGCAAGACAAAAATCTAAGAGTAATGAAACCTGACAAAGGAGTTGGGATAGTGCTAATGGACTGCTTAACATATGAAGGGAAAATTAATAATATTTGAAGGGATTCTTCTAGATACTCTGTGGTATCTAAGAATGAGGTTAACATCACCTACAGGAGAATAGACATGGCAATAGAAGACCTCCAACTAGAAGGTTTAATAGATGCAAAGACTTTTGAGTTTTTGAAAGTTGAGAAACCAAGAATCCCTATAATGTTTGGGATCCCTAAAGTACATAAAAATGGAAGGGACCCACCATTCAGACCCATAGTGTCAGCAGAAGGGTCGAAAAATTTACCTCTAGCAAAGTATGTTGACAGTAAATTAAAATCATTATGGTTGAAAAGGAAGAAAATTTTAAGAGATTCTTGGGATTTTTTAAGATGGCTCAAAAAATAATTGTTTTGTAATAGCATTTCTTTTTTAACAATAGATGTAGTTGATTTATTTTCGTGTATCCCTCACCAAGAGGGTCTTCTATTGTTGGAAGAGACTATATATGAAGATGGTTCACTTTCACACAATGAATGTACAGTGGTTATGCAACTTATTGACTTGGTGTTGAAATACAATTTTATTTATTTTAAATGAGAATTATTCCATCAAATAAAAGCAGCCTGCGCCTCCACATACGCAAATTTAGTCTTGGCAAGGTGGGAAGAAAAGGTAGTTTTAAATTCTTTATATAGTGAAAACTGGATTTTATATAAAAGATTTTTAGATGACATATGTATTTTATGGACTGGGCCCGTGGATATTATCAAGGATTTTATTTTGTTTTTAAGCAACACTACAGAGTTTTTAGAATTCACATATAATGTTAGCCAAGAAAAACTACAATACTTGGATATTGAGATAAACAAGGAGAGTAACAAATTCAGCTCAAAAGTGTTTAGAAAAAGCACATTTTCAAACTCTTATTTGCACGACAACAGTGCGCACCCTGTACATTACAAGAAAAATATTGTCAAAGGGCAATACATTAGAGCAAGTAGAATAACGTTCAATAATGAGGAATTTATAAAGGAGATGAGTTTACTAAGGCGGTTCTTTATAGGTAGGAAATATCCTACTTGACTGATAGACCAGATAGAGAAAGAGGTCTGTAAAGGAGAAATAAATAAATGTAGGCCTATTTTAGGTATTAGCCTTGACAACCAAGTGAATGAAAATCTGGTGAAACACGATACATATGGAAGCGCCTTGGTAACAGAGTATAAAGGAAGCTCTAGTTTGATTAGATCTATATTAGATACCGAATGGAACAGATTTGTTGCACTTACAGATTTAGAAAAGTTAACTTAAAAACAATTAAAAGTGGTGTTTAGAAATTCATTAAGTTTGAAAAACTTATTAGAGAAAGCTATAGGACAGAACACTGCAACAAAGAAGAGAAAAGGAACATTTAAATGTGGCCACTGTGCCCAATGCACTTATATAGCAAATCAAGAGAGTATTCACTTGGAGAGTAGAAATACAACAATTACATGTAAGGAATATAATAATTGTGACTCCAGTGGCCTAGTCTATTTAGCTAAATGTCAAATTTGCCAGGCATTTTATGTTGGCAAAACAAAGCGTAAACTTCGACGAAGAATATATGAGCATATTTATGAAATCCGGATTCATGAAATCACCAATGCCTTATTTAAGCACAAACAAAAATGCACTAATGCACACTGTAAGTTTTTTGTCTTAGAGAAAGTGAAAATGGATGGAAGGGGTGGTCTGTGGGAGGAAACCATAGAATATAAAGAGCTATGGTGGAAGATCACCCTTCGAGCTAATGAACTTCCAGGGCTCAATGACTATTTCTATTGCTCTTGTGCTAAAATTAAGGGCAGCCAAGCTATAATGATGTTTTATTGAAGAATGTTTTTATTGGGTTTTATGATGTAATTTATTGTTAAAATATTTTTTATAACATGTTTTTTATAACATATTTAATGCTTTTTAAAAAGCATTTCATAGGTTCATAGGTTCATAGGTTCATACTAGGCTAACTGCCTTTGCAAGCCATTTTAAGCCTAGCCAATTATCCCCTGTGAGATTCAAACCCTGTACCTTGTGTTTGTAAGGCAAACACCTTAACCATTAGGCCACCCTCCCAACATACTTAACATATTCAACATATATATTCATATTTTTATTCATTGGAATTTATATATAAAATCAGAATGAGTTTTAATTTTCCACCAATGTAATGTAAAACCACTAAGTAATATTATGTTTGCATTCAGCTGTTAGAATGTGTTTATTAGAATGACCACTAGAGATAGCTTCAAGTTCATTTTTATGGACATTATGCATTTGTTTAGTTTCAAGCAAATAATGCATTTATTTTAAAGAGTTTTTAGCCTTAAGTAAAAGTATTCTTAGTTTACATTTTATTATGACCAAGTAGGCAGTTATTTATATTTTATTCTTCTTTTTTATTCACATAAAAAGATGCTTATGTCACTATATGCAGTCACTTTACTAGCATTTCACTATATTCAAAGGAATTAGGATCCTGTTTTTTTAAATTCACTTGGTTAATTATTTAATTGATAGTGTAGAATAAGTATAAATGGATGGGTTTTGAGGTCAGTCTGCATCTGAGGAAGTGTTTTTAAACTAAAACGTATCAGTTAGGAACGTTAATGTCAGCAGTATATGTGTGTTCATTTCGTTTTTATTAAAGCTGTGTTTGTACATTTGGACTTTGGTATTGGTTCCTGGTGGTGTCTGTGTGGATATTTACGAACAGTAATCACATATGTACATAAGACAGTACATACTGCTGTTTACACCGCCTGTGTGGGTATAGTCATATCATTACACAGTTATTGTATATTATGTGACTGTCACACAATGTCACACATCAATGAAGGGATATGCGCATCCTGACATGATCACTGGAGAGGACATCTATCAAGGACAGTGTATACAATAGGGGGTATGTACATCTTGTGAAAATGTGCAAAATTATTTGCTGGAATATGAATGGAATCTCACTATAGGTCTCGAACAATCAGGACACATAGCAACAGGCTTGTGGACAACAGTAGACAGAAGCATGCGCAATGATGGACAAAATAATAATAATAATACCATTAATCTGTGTCATTGACATAATATATAATGGCTACAACTATGATGAATTGCCCAGGAGAAGTGAGAGGCTTGCACAAAAAAGTACCAACAGTATGCAGCAGGGTTTTCAACTTCCCCAGGGCAGACCGAGGGTGAAATCAAATCAATACCAGCAGAATGTATGGGGCAGGAGACGTTGAGCAATGACCATTCTGTTAACAAAGATGACATAAAGGTCTCTAGAGTTGTAAGTGAGCACGGCTTGTGCAGTGTTCACACATTTGACAGTTTCAGTATATATAATTACACAGACATAAATATTACCAAAGATTTTTTTGAATTATTTACTAAAGGACTACAATTTGTACCCAACAAGCCAGCTTTTCTTCCTAAGCTTTTAATTGAGCTTAAATTGTTTGTAAGAAACTTAAATTTAACTGCTATTTTCAAAAATCAGGCCCCACTTGAAACTACTCTGGGTAGAAGTAGCACTTTTAACCCCCCTGTCCACCCTAAACTAAAAATGTTTGAAGAAATTATAGAAAAAATTTTTAGGGATAATTTAGATAGAAACAAGAATTATGGCTCTACTAATTTCCCTGAATATTTGCAGAAGGTGGTTAACAATTTAAAGAAGAATAAAATCAGAGTAATGAAGCCGGACAAGGGAGGGGGTATAGTGCTCATGAAGCAACTTGAATATGAGAATTACATCTTTGCTTTGTTACAAAACACTAACACCTATGAACCAAGCTCTTTGAATGAGCTTAACATAGCAGTGAGTAAAATCAAATACTATATACATGATTTATTACTGCAAGGATTTTTGGATGAGAGAACTCACAATTTTTTACTTGTACCTAAACCTAAAACAGCTGTACTCTTTGGTATCCCCAAGGTGCATAAGGGACTTGCTCCTTTAAAATTTCGTCCTATCGTATCAGGAGCAGGCAGTGTAACTGAATCTCTGAGTAAATTCATTGACTTCCACCTGAAAAATATGTTAAGCAACTAGATTTTGTTTGTAAAGATTCATGGGAGTTCCTTACCAATATAAATCAAGAAATTGACAATTCTAATTTGTTTATGGTAACAATAGATATTGTCGAATTATTTCGAGCATACCGCACGAGCAAGGTATGGATTGGTTCGGAGAAGTTATTGTTAAGGAATCAGGACTTAGCACTGATCTAGTTAACACAATACTAGAATTTATGAGAATTGTGCTGCATAACAACTTTATAAATTTTAATGAAGAATTCTACAAACAAAAGAGTGGGTGGCTATGGGCCCCATGCTACTGCATATGCAAATATAGTTTTGCACAAGTGGGAGAAGGAATTCATACACAACACCAGCTGGAAAGAACATATTGTATTTTACAAAAGGTTTTGGACGATATTTGCATCCTATGGTCAGGTACAGAACAACAATTTTAGGATTTATAGAGTACCTGGAGAACACCACTTGTTTTCTCAGATTCACTTACACGTTGAGTAAAGAAAGTTTGAATTACTTGGACATTACATTAACAAAAAGACCTAATCAAAAAGGTTTCACTTCACGGATATACAGGAAAGAAACACACTGTAATGCATACTTGCACTACGATAGTGGTCATCCCTGGCACATCAAAAAGGGCATCATTAAAGGACAGCTAGTAAGAGCGTCCAGAATGTGTAGTACAGACAAACTATTTCAAGATGAGGCAGAATTTTTAAAAAAAGCTTTTTACATTAGAGGTTATCCTTTTGAATTGTTCCAGGTTATACTGGATGAAATTGTTCATAGAAGAGGGAACGATCTCAAACCGCTGTTGGGAATAGGGCCTGTAGTACTCAGCAAGCAACATGATACAAAATGTGATAAGCATAAGAATTTTGTATATACATATTCGCAGGACTCTTTGCTAATTGAAAACACTATCAGGAATTTATGGCCTATGATTACATCACAAGATGAATTTAATAAGTTATTTCCTGAACATATAACTTTTACTAGGAAAAGGAACATCAATTTGAAGGGAATATTTGAACAAAACATTCAATCAGAAGAGAAACAGCAAGCTCTAGTAGCAAAAAGAAAAGGCACTTTTGCATGCGGTAGATGCAAGCAATGTTCCTATCTTATTAACAAAGAGCAGGTTCACATTCCCTCACGTAAAAGCACCTTGTATGCAAAGTGCAATTACAATTGTAATTCATCTGGAGTTATATATATAGGATTTTGCCAAAAATGCCCATCCTTTTATGTGGGCAAAACTGAGAGGCAGTTAAAACGAGAATATATGAACACATAAACGACATTAAAACAAGGAAAGAGACAAGTCGTTTTACAAGCATTCTCTCAGTTGTAAAACATGGCATTAAAGTTTTTTGTGGTGGACAATGTAAAACAAGACTTGAGAGGAGGAGACTGGGAAACAATGTTGGGGATCAAAGAATTAACCTGGCAACTAAGGCTTAATGCAACCAAATATCCAGGCATTAATGAAGGGATAAGTTTAGGGGACATTCTTAGGGCTAGAAGAAACAGGATCAACTGAAGTACCCCACATTGTTTCAACTTTTAGGGGTAACTGTATTAATGGTTCTGAATCTGGTCATTGCTGAGTTTCTAAGGTTCAACTATCATCTAAAAGCATTAAATATTAAAATAGTCATGTTTACAGTATTATTAGTTGTTTTATTGTTACCTAAACCAAGCAGTATATTTTAACATATTTTTTAATGAATTAAATAGGTTAGGGGTTTGTATTAAGTATTTAATTGACATTTTCAAAACTTGCACATTGTTCTGAAGTTATGAAAAAGGGAAATGTGTTTGTGGTTACAAAATGTGTGTTTAAAGTACTCGAAAGGAAAGTATTTCATTTCAACATAAACTTTTGTAACTTATTTTTCACACAATAAGTTTACATAAAGTATTAAGTTATATTTTTAGGTTTTGAAAGTTCAGTTACATATACATTTATTACTTTTTTCTATATGCAAACTACGGAAAGACTTGACAGTAAAATTGCAGTTTTTAATGTTTTGAAAAAAGAATTACAGTTTTTAGGGTATGTATTTTTAAATATTTTGTATTAATCAATTGATGACAATCATGCAATTAATTTAATCACATGAGCAGGGTTGGTTTGGTATAAATTCTGAATGAAGCAGCAACCTAATACACTTGAAAAAGCCTGTTAAGAACAGGCGAAAGCGCTTGTGGTTACTTGGAGTGGTTACTTGGATGGTTTTCTTGTTGTGTGTAATAAAAGAACTTTTTAACCTTTCCTGCTCGTCCATCTGGTGTTCGATAGTTTGGAGCTGCAGTGATCCTATCTACAGTACTGTTTTGTGTCTTTAAAACGGAGGGTTCTGTGCCTCAGTGCCTAGTGGGATTCGTGGTATTGACATAATATATGTGATTGTGTCTTATTATACAAGTTCTGTGTGAACACGTGTACAACTGTAATGATTATTCAGTAATCTGTAAGGGGAATCCAGCACACCTTCCTCACAAATTACCACTTTTCGGAGGTATTAAGAGGGACAGTGTTACATCTGTATTTTAAATTATACGCAATCCTGGCTAGTTGACAGGTTTGCATTGCATATATACACCGCAATCCACACTTGCAAGACTGTAACCCAAGCCATCAGTATTGTCAGTGAGCTATGTATTTACTGGGTGCATCACAGGAACATGTATCACTCATGCAGCTTGTATAACACCTTGAAGGGAAGTCTGCACTGTCAACTCCTAATGGTTATCCATCACAAAGAATACTGAGATATGGCTGATAAGATGTGTTGGAGCTCACTGTTGCAAAAGTGATACATTGTACTAAATCATCCATCATCCCTGGAAGATGTGTGGTGAGGTACATGCAAAAGAGTCCATTGTACTCAATTATTGGTGTGATGAGTGCTGAGAACAATGGAACTATAATGCCTTTCGATGTGGATGTCTTCCATATACTCTGGAGTTGTGCGACATACAAGAGATTGGTCACCACTGTGTTCATATGCTGGTAGATGTTTCGTTTACTATCTACCTGAGTTCCCAGTCATGTACTACTTAGCCTGCTCATGTGCTGTCTATATTGTAATTAACTTGTGTATTTTCTTTCATAAAGGAACTATTCATGATATTTGCTCATCTACAGTGTTTCCATAGCTCTGGCAACAAATCTTTATTTGTGTTAATACTTTCTGCATTAGACCAATACCGTTTTAGGATTCAATGATTGTCCACAATTTGCAAGTCATCCACAAACTTGGTAGACAAAGGATGTGTAAGTTTGTCTTGACTTCTGAGACTTAAAAATTGAACAGAAAAGGGCCCAGTAAAGAATCCTGAGGTATGGACCAAGTCACTGGACTCTAGCTAGAGATGACTTCACACACTTCAACATTATTTGTTCTGTATGTGATCCATTTGTCTACCCACTTAGTGATGTGTAGGAGTTTATGCCCACTTGAGAGAGTTTCTCTGTAATACCTGAGTATGGATTTGTGTCAAATGCCTTGGCCAGGTCAAGTTATGCAGGATGATAGCCTTTTCCTCATACATGCCCTTGGTGACCTTCTTAAAGACATCAAACAGATTTAACAGGCATGATGCAACCTTAACAAATCCAACATGGGTTTGGTATACAGTCAGGAGATTACCTGTGTCCTTTTTGATAAGGCTCATGATGACTCGTTGGTCTGCCTCACAGATGTAGAGAGTCAGGAGTATGGGTCTATAAATCCCTGCATCAGCTGATGGTCTTTCCTGTGAAGACAGATGACTGTTGCTGTACACTCTTCTACAAGAACATAGGCTGTCTGGAGGTTGTGTTGAAGTAGGGATCCAAATGGTGTCTGCTAAGTAAGGTTTTAAGTCATGCTATAGGTGGCCTAGGATGTTGTCAAGGCCCATTGATTCTGTGTTTTTAGCCTTAGAGAGCACACAGATGAGCTGCTCTCCTGAGAAGATAAACTGAGTAATGTTTGCTTGTATACTTTGGCTGATGGCCAGTGGTGATGGGGGAGGGTGAAGTGTGAGACAAACTGTCTGCTAGCAGATTGTCTATTTTCTCCTGTTGAGTATGGCTGATGGCATCCACAAACACCTCTGTGCTTAATTTTGTATTCCCCTTAACATTTCACACTTATTTAAATAAATGATTTGTGACAACACCTCCAAATACAACCTTGGTTATGCATCACATGCCACACACTAGTGCTGTTCACACAGTCATACACTGTACCAATGTCAAGTAATTACATCAATTACACAACATATGCCTATATGTGTTCCATGGGAAAGCTGTGTTTGAGTGGCCTGACGCCATAAAAGCATACATTACACATGAGTTGCTTGGGGTTCATACAAAACATTTACTAACACAAATGCTGATAGTCACACAATGGTGCTGCTGATCACCTCAATAATCCTTGGGAACAGCAACACAGTTGCACAAACAACTAATTCAACAAAGATGCAATTGAATAAAAATATGTGATATTTTTGTGTATATCACAGCATTACATCATGTGGATGAAACGACATATGTGCCCATGTAAGCAGTATGAATTTATATTGATATATGTCACAGAAGATTTAATGAGGGTAGGTATAGACATGCACGTGTGCCATACTGCAAGCATAAATGTGATGGTTGAATGAGTAGAATGTTGATCTGCTCCACAAAAAAAAACACATGAACAATATAGTTTCATCCATTGTCAACAGTTCTTGAGAGGCATATTAATACTGCTGTTATAGAAGAAATGTATTGAAATGGCAGCAGCGGCCATCAATACATTACCTCACATCACAGATTGCAATACACTCTTGTAGACATACAGTACTTACACACTTCAACATTGGACATGTCAATGACAGCAGCATTGACATGTGAAATGTTCATAGGGTCATAGGTCATGACTAAGCTAATGGCCAACATCACATAAAATCCTAGACATTATTAAAACATTTAAAGGAAACTCCCTATATCTATATGATGGAAGATAGTAAGGCTATGCGTGTATTTGTTTGATTGCATTACATAGTACCTCTCTCCATATGTGGCATGTGTACAACCCCA
Source organism: Protopterus annectens (assembly GCF_019279795.1). Classification (NCBI taxonomy): domain Eukaryota; kingdom Metazoa; phylum Chordata; order Ceratodontiformes; family Protopteridae; genus Protopterus; species Protopterus annectens. The sequence goes on along the minus strand of NC_056732.1, from coordinate 446,222,336 downwards.
TGACAGAATTAGCAAACACACATCCAGTGGTCTGGAGATGGCTTGCAGAGGCTCATGGAAGGACTCTGCTTCATGATGTGTGTATGTATATTTGACAAGATGACATTCTCTACTTCTCTGCAGGAAGGATATTATGTGGCCAGAGGGGAAAATGGGATGTTGAATGCATGGGGCTAGGTTAAAGGATCTCCTAAGTGGTACTGAAATGAAAAGTGATTCAAAATATCATAGAATGACTGTAATGTACCACCAGCCACATGTCCAGCAGTAGACTGGGTCTGATTTGAATCTTACACCAGTGCAGGTATATAAGTTGAATTGCATACAATGTAACAGTAGTACCACAACATATGTTTGATTTTTACACTGTCACATTACACTTTATGGAATATGATAGCATCATATTATGCTGAGAAGAACATGTAGGGATCAGTGTTTGACATGGATGTGGAGTCACATCTCATTGTAAAATTTTCTCAAAAACATTATTTGAATGGATAGACACTCAAGTTTCCTGCTGTCAAATTAGTACACCTAAATATCTAGTTACAGAAGCTAGAGAACACTGCTAGAAAGGTGCTTGATGTGACATCTGGACAGAGGAAGGAGGACAAGGAGAGCTGGTGGTGGAATGAGGAAGTACAGGAGAGTATACTGAGGAATAGGCTGGTGAAGAAGAAGTGGGATTGTCAAAGAGGTGAAGAAAGTAGACATGAGTATAAGGAGATAAGACACATGGCAAAGAGAGAGGTGGCAAAGGCTAAGGATAAGGTATATGGAGAGTTGTATGAGAGATTGGACACTAAAGAGGAAGAAAAGGACATGTACAGTTTGGCTAGACAGAGGGACAGAGCTGGGAAAGATGTGCAGCAGGTAAGGGTGATAAAGGATAGTGAGGGAAACCTACTCACAAATGAGGAGAGTGTGTTGAGGAGATGGAAAGAGTACTTTGAAGGGCTGATGAATGAAGAGAATGAGAGAGAGAGAAGGTTGGATGATGTGGGGATAGTGAATCAGGAAGTGAAGCAGATTAGCAAGGAGGAAGTAAGGACAGCTATGAAGAGGATGAAGAATGGAAAGGCTGCTGGCCCAGATGACATACTAGTGGAAGCATGGAGGTGCTTACGTGAAATGGCAGTAGAATTTTTAACCAGATTGTTTAATGAAATTTTGGAAAGTCAGAGGATGCCTGATGAGTGGAGAAAAAGTGTTTTGGTACCTATCTTTAAGAATAAGGGTGATGTGCAGAGCTGCAGTAACTACGGAGGGATAAAATTGATCAGTCACAGCTTGAAGTTATGGGAAAGAGTAGTGGAAGCTAGGTTAAGAAGGGAGGTGATGATTACTGATCAGCAGTATGGTTTCATGCTAGGAAAGGGCACTACCGATGCAATATTTGCTCTGAGAGTGTTGGAGAAATACAGAGAAGGTCAGAAGGAGTTGCATTGTGTCTTTGTGGACTTAGAGAAAGCATATGACAGGGTGCCTAGAGAGGAGTTGTGGTATTGTATGAGGAAGTCGGGAGTGGCAGAGAAGTATGTAAGAGTGGTACATGATATGTACAAGGATAGTGTGACATTGGTGAGGACTGCAGTGGTAGTGACAGATACATTTAAGGTGGAGGTGGGATTACATCTAGGATCAGCTCTGAGCCCTTTCTTATTTGCAGTGGTGATGGACAGGTTGACAGATGAGATCAGACAGGAGGCCCCATGGACTATGATGTTTGCAGATGACATTGTGATATGCAGTGAGAGTAGGGACCAGGTTGAGGAGACCCTGGAGAGGTGGGGATATGCTTTAGAGAGGAGAGGAATGAAGGTCAGCAGGGCTAAAACAGAATATATGTGTGTAAATGTGAGGGAGGGTAGAGGAATGGTGAGGATGCAGGGAGTTGAGTTGGTAAAGGTGGATGAGTTTAAGTACTTGGGATCAACAGTTCAGAGTAATGGTGAGTGTGGAAGGGAGGTGAAGAAGAGAGTACAGGCAGGGTGGAATGGGTGGAGAAGAGTGTCAGGAGTGATTTGTGACAGATGAGTACCAGTAAGAGTGAAAGGGAAGGTCTACAAGAGGATAGTGAGACCAGCTATGTTATATGAGTCGGAGACTGTGGCATTGACGAAAAGACAGGAGTCAGAGCTGGATGTGGCAGACTTAAAGATGTTAAGATTTGCACTGGGTGTGACTAGGATGGACAGGATTAAGAATCAGTATATTATAGGGTCAGCTCAGGTTGGACAGTTTGGAGACAAAGCAAGAGAGGCAAGATTGCGTCGGTTTGGACATGTGCTGAGGAGGGATGCTAGGTATATTGGGAAAAGGATGCTAAGGATGGATTTGCCAGGTAAGAGGAAAAGAGGAAGGCCTAAGATAAGGTTTATGGATGTGGTGAGAGAGGACATGCAGGCGGTTGGTGTGAAAGAGCATGATGCAGAGGACAGGAAGAAATGGAAACAGATGATCCGCTGTGGCGACCCCTAATGGGAACAACCGAAAGAAGATGATGATGATGAGAAGCTAGAGAACACAATACTTAACATTACTGCCACAGCAGAATTTTGACTTGAATAATGTCAGTGACATCATCAGTGTATGTTACAAGATGTTCGGAGGAGTGTCTGACATAGCTGTGTACTCACATGCCATTCTTAAATTATCACATACTGATTTTTGAATGAACACAGACACTAGTTGACCACAGTGACACTAGAACACCTATCTAACTATCTACAGAACACAGTACTTAACAGAGGCACCACAGTACAAGTGTGGCTTTTATAGTATCAGACAACACTGTATAGCTGATGGCATCAGAAGTGTATGTTTGTGTGAAGAAGATGGTAGTAGGAATGTCTCACATACTCTTCTAAAATGGTCTCTTGAATGTGATCTAACTGAACACAAACATACACACATCAGTTGACCACAGTGAGACTAGAACCCCTACCTAACTATCTACAGAACACAGTATTTAACGCAAGTGCCACTGTACAAGTCTGGCTTTTGTAGTGTCAGATAACACTTTATAGCTGTTGACATCAGCAGTGTCTTCTGAAAAGAAGATGGCAGTAGGACTGTCTCACATGCTGTTCTAAAATGGTCTCTTGAATGTGACCTAAATGAACACAAACACACCAGCTGTGCAATGAGACTAGAACCCCTACCTATCTACAGAACACATTACTTAATGCAAGCACCACAGTACAAATCATGCTTTTATAGTGTCAGAAAACACTTTATACCTGATGACATCAGCAGTGCCTGCTGAGAAGATGGTAGTAGGAGTGTCTCACATGCTGTTGTAAAATGGTCTCTTGAATGTGAACTAACTGATCACAAACACACACATCAGTTGACCACAGTGAGACTACAACCCCTACGTAACTGTAACTATCTATATAACACAATACTTAACTCCAGCACCACAGTACAAGTCTGTTTTTTTAGTGTCAGACAACACTGTATAGCTGATGGCATCAGTATTGTATGTTTGTGTGAAGAAGGTGGTAGTAAGAGTGTCTTACATGCTGTTCTGAAATGGTCTTTTGAACTATCTGGACTGCTTTCCCCTTTTGCATGGATTTAAGTGACGAGCAAACGCGTGTCTCTGCTTCATTGAGAAAATTGTAATATATTATGTATATGTGAGCTGACTGAACACAAATGCATACATGCCATTTGACTACAGTGAGATGAGAACCCCTACTTAACTATGTACAAAACACTGTACTTAACACAAATGCAACAGTACAAGTCTGGCTTTTATAGTGTCAGACAACAATTTATAGCTGATGATGTCAGCAGTGTCTGCTGAGAAGAGGATGGTAGTAGGAGTGTCTCACATGGTGTTCTAAAATGGTCTCTTGAATGTGAAGTAAATGAAAAGAAACATGCATACACACATACCAGTTGACCAAAGTAAGACTAGAACAATTTATAGCTGATGACATCAGCAGTGTATGTTTGTGAGAAGATGTTGGGAGGCCTGTATGAAAGGGATGTGTAGGCATGTGTGACTGTCAAAATACTGAATTGCTGACAGTAGGATACAGACTCGTGCTGTTCTGACTACACACACACATACCAGTTGACTGCAGTAAGATTAGAACCCCTACCTAACTAGTTACATCAGGTAGAGAGCTCACTACTTAAAGCAAGTGCCATGGCACAAGTCTGACTTTTATACTGCTGGTGGACAATTTATAGTGGATGACATCCTCATTGGATGTTTGCAAATAGATGTTGGGAGGCCTTTATGAAATGGCTGGGTAGCCACGTACAACTGTCAAAATTGTTTGTTCTCCATGGGACTGGATTGCTGAAAGTAAGATACAGACTTATGCTCTTCTGAGTACACTCACACACATACCAGCTGACTGCAGTGAGATTAGAACCTCTACCTACCTAGTTACACCATCTAGAGAACTCAGTGCATAATCCAAGTGCCACAGCACAAGTCTGAATTTTACACTGCTGCTGGACAATTTATAGTGGATGACATCTTCATTGGATGTTTGTGAAAATATGTTGGGATGCCTTTATGAAACAGCTGGGTAACCATGTACAACTGTCAAACTTATTTGCTCTACATGAGACTGGATTACTGGCAGTAGGATACAGACTGATGTCCCTCAGACTATGCACACACTCTTACACATACATAGAGACACAGACATAATGTGGCTGCTGTAGTAATTTAACACATGTGTATTTTGTTCCTTCTTCAAAACACAGTAGTTAATGACTGCACTATCCCTGAAGTATGTTTTTGTCTTGTCATACTGGTCTTTATATATGATGCCATCCTTATTATATGATGTGGGTAACATATCTTGTCATGAGAGGGGTGTGAAAAGTGTGGATGTTATATTTCTTGTTGTGTTTTCAAAGTGCGGGTTTACTTTAAAAGACAGCTTCTCAAACTAGATGGAAAAAGCTATCAGGAATGCATATAGCAGAACTGAGGCATATGCAGATGTTTCTCAATATGTTGTGTACATTACACACACTGTCACATACATGATCAGCATAGATGTAGCTGTGTATGTACAGTGTTCATATTTGTGAAGAATTGCTGTCCACAGTAATACATGTATAAGACAATCTGAATGTCTATTGTCAGTATAAAGCTTTAGATTATGTAACAATGAAATTGTGCTATTTATCCCTGTAGTGCAGTTGACATTTGAGAACTAGTACTGACATACCAAATTTCAAGTGCATAGGTGCAGGGCACACATGACTCAGTGTATATTATGTATATGTATATATATATGTATGTATATGTATATATATATATATATATATATATATATATATATATATATATATATGTGTGTGTGTGTGTGTGTGTGTTCAGTCAGTAAAAAGTGTTTTTACATGCAATTTAATGGGATGAAGACTAACTGGGCAAGAAACATATATAATGCATGCTAATCAGCTCTTTTCATAGTGCACCGCCAAGCAGCTTGTTTGAGCCATCAATGGCAAAGTGTTTGTTTATGCAAAATACACATTTAATGACTAATAATTGAACTTGAGAAGTACTTATCCATATTGGCTATGGTAAAAATACCTAACAGATACTATGGTGTTCATAATGTAGCTTATATTGCAAATGTTGTGTCATATATTTTATGACATTAAAAACTATCTGGACTGCTTTCCCCTTTTGCATGGATTTAAGCAACGAGCAAACGCGTGTCTCTGCTTCATTGAGAAAATTGTAATAGTTCTATTGGTTCGCCTTCCTCAGCACAAACATGCACTATGCCTGGCATCTCCTGGCAGGTGACAAAATCACCAACTCCACCAGTACTCCTGGAGGATACTACTGCACCAGCTGCTTGGGTAATGCTACCTGATGTTGAGGACCCAGGTAGTGCAGGAGCTACAGAGGCAGTACTGCCAAGTTTGGTTCCAGATGTGCTGACCGTCGGCGCAGCAGCCATTGAAAGGGTGTCAGGCTGAGCCATACTGTTTGGCTTATCTCCCTGTGCTGGAAATTATTTTGTCAGTTGTGAGAGATTGATGACATCAAAATGTTATGATCTTACATATAAAAATAAAAAAGAGAGATAAGGGGTGAAGTAAGAGACAAAAATAGGAAAAGATAATTAAAGTCATCATATGTCACATACAATAAAGCAGTACAGTATAAATAATAAATTTAGTATTACATTAAGTATACCTTTTAACAGGTACAAACTATGACTGATGATTGTTCCACGTAATCCTTACAATGTGCAAATATTGCACATATGCTTTATCGTATAATACAGTTTAAGTAAACAGCATGGCATGTATGTAGTTTTGTTGAAATTATGTAATATTTTGTAAATTATTTTACAACATATTTGTTACCTGTGGGATTTGATCTGAATATACTATTACAATTGAGTCCTGCAGTTTGCTTGAGCTACAGAATGAAGCACACATGGCTGATTTTACAGTTAAAATATGCATGATTAATTTGCTACTAATGTATAGAAGAACAATACTTTTGATAAAATACTATTCTTTTGTGCTGCATACATACATACATACCCCTTGCTTCTCTAAGTCTTTCCAAATGTCCAACATGAGCATCCCTGTTCACTGCAATCTCCTGGGCGGCTGTAAAAGAAAAAGGGGAGAAAAAGAGAAGCGCATTATACATACCAGTCTTGGCTCTATCCAGCTTTCTATATAATTTATTAGTATACTTACACAACTGTGGGATGGCAGCACTCCTAAAGTCATCCAGCCACTGGTTGAGTTGTTCCTGCTTGCTCCTTTTCAGGTCATTGTAGTGATGCCTACATTTCTCTCCAGTGCATGGAAAGCCAGTGACAATCGAGACAGCCTTGGCAAGACTATTCTAAGCCTCTGATTTGTATTGAGACCTGGTATAGTACCCTGTAATAACCTATGGCTATGGCACTTTACAAGGAGTCTGATGAATATTCTGTACCTTTCTACAGCCCATCATCGAGTCCTAAATTGGGCACAGGTCAAACAGCAATAGTTAAAGTATTTTCCTGCCAATTAATGTTATCACGTTTTACATCTAGTGCGCAAACCCGAACAACCATGCCAACCATGTTTACATGATGCTAAGTGAAGAACAACAGTGCCAAATAGTGAAGGAGACAGTTTATGAACTAGGAAGAGTAATGTGACAGTTGGTATTAGTTTTTGGTTTGGATGATGCTGCACCTGTTAGTTGATTTAACTTTGCAGACATATATTGGAGGTATACATTTTATGATGTCATGCATTTTTATGTGGCTGGACACACTGATAAAAGTAATTTGTAAAATGTGGGATCCAAACCTATGTAAAATAGCCGAAACATATTCTTCCATTTTTCCACACAGGTGTTTTTTCATCCTTGCCACAGAAGAAGTGTTTGTCAGACATGTTCATTAGTTATACATATACATTAAAGAGTTAAGTATTTAACCATGTATGTGTGTGGCATGAAACTTCAGAAAATAAATGTTTAATTGTAGAACCATAATTATACTGATACCCAGAGTTAGACATTTAATATATGTGATATCCTGTGTCTGCTCAGTGTACCTGCTATGCATAGTTATTTGTATGTGTAATTATTTTTCTATTGTGAATTTTTATACAAAGTAATGTGGAACAGCATTAATAAATCTTTTGATTTTGCTGGATTAGAACCCTGGCTCATGTGCATTGTAACCCTTAACTTGCACCTGCTGCCACAGGAGCAACAAGGCAGTAGCTGTATATTTTCACATTCATTACTGTGTATGTGTGCTGACCGCTGCGCAATGCCACTTAGTGTGTTTGTGCAGTGGAAGATCATACATGATATAATGTATCCTTTTTGAAACTGACAATTTCTGCTTATTTTCTGAATATGTTCTGGAACTGCAGGTGTTGTGGAAGCTTGCTGCCCTCCTTTCAATCATGCTTAGCATGTTTGCGAGATCAGCAGAAAAAAGATGCAACAATGTATCCTTTTTGAAACTGACAACTGTCTGCCTATTCTGGCCTTGCAGGTGTTGTGGAAGCTTACTGATTGTCGCACAACACTACTTTGCATGTTTGCACAATGGAAGTCAAAAGATGTAACAGTGTATCTTTTATGAAATCGACAATGTCTGCTTGTTGTCTTGGCCATTACACCATGTTTGCACAGAGATGAGCAACACACAAACGTGATAGGCAAAACTCAACATGCATTATTACTGTAAAAAGTGTTTATTACTTTTCGTTACTAAAAGATAAATGTGGAACTTGAACTTTGATCTACATATACTATGTGCTGTGTTATTTACCATTTTATCACGTGTGCTACACACACACACTTGATTCACAGCATTAATTTATGCTGTCTTTATCATAGAAGCAACTTCCATTTATTTTTAATTATTTTGTCTTTTCACCATATTTGAGCTAAGCCACATGTTGTGCAAATATTAATATATAAAAAAATAATTAAAAAAAAGGAAACAAACTTTTTAACACACCTTACTGATTTTTACACAAGTCTGGACTTAAACTGTCAGACTAATGAAACTACAAAACACACTAAGAGTGCCTTATCTCTCATTGCCACAAAAACAACTTTGCAGCAGTAATACAAATCATTGTGCATACAACCAAGTCCCATTTCACCACAGCATTAAGATGACATATACGCTTGTACAGTCTCACTTGTTTGTACATGTGTTGCTTACATATTTAGTGCAATGAATTATCCCACTAGCAGTTATGAGTATTAGTTGTACCAATGTAGCTCTGTCTTCTCTTTGTATTCAGTTCATGCTTCCCTTATCTATGCTCTACTCTCAGACTTGCAGTCTATAGGGTATTTTGTATCATTCTCATTAAAATGTGTGATATCATTATATGACAGTAAAATACAGTTTTCAGCAAAGGCAGGAAAGTTTTGCTATTAGTGAACAAAAATGAGAAATGTGTTCTGTTCACTTCCATTTAAAAGCTTGCTACAGTTACTTTTACACATTGTAAGTGTACCTGGATGACACATCCATTCCAGGTAAGGTAGCCTGATTTGCTGTTGTGTCTTCCTTCTTCCTACCACTAATCATTCACAATTGTAATCAACCAACAACGAACACCGAGGTAGTGCCTACACTGTGTTTACACCTGCTACAAGATGTCAAAAGTTTGGCATTCAGCAATGAGTTCATACCTCATTTGCATCTTCACAATGCTCAAGGGCCTGAATCTACATCATAAAAAGGTAACCGTGTAGCTAGGGAACTTGAAGGTAAGGAGAGTTATATATGTGGAGAACACAGAAGATTGCTGTTCATTTTGACTTATCTGCACAGAAGCTTTCTAATCTTGCTAAGTATGATTGGAGTTCTCAAGCACATGCTAGATTTGTTGATATGTTACAATGACATTGTTTTACGTATATGCATTAGAAAACTCTACTTTTATCTGTATGCACTTGTAAATTCACGGTTGTCATAGGTATTTTTGTCAGGCATTTTACTTTCTCAGATAGACAGCCCTTATTAACTTTCATGAAAGTGTTATTGTTACAACTGTTTATCTTACACTCTTCTATGTTATTTCAGGGAAATGTAATGTACTATATTGACAATGACACAGGGGTGTTAGGCTTCTAAGGTGGCCGATAGACACCTCCGGAGGAGTGCTGAGCACAGTGAGAGGTGACTGGCAATCATATAAACCTGACTTTTCTATTGTAAATGTTTACACATTTAGTGAGCATTTTGTTGAAATCATTTATAACAATTGACTAATGTGGTATTCCTTGGTTTGTGCAAACTGTCATTTGCCTGTTGTTTTGGGTTTGGTGGACCCAAGTACCATTTGTGTGTTGCCACAACCAAAGTTGTTTCAAAGAGGTTTGCTCTTGAAATTGTGTAGTCATTCTGTTCTTTCTGTGGTAAAGAATACATTACTCCTTTTATATTCCTTGTTTTGAACCAAACATTGGTTTGTGTGTGAGTGTGATATAGTATAACCACATAATCTTAAATTTTAATAACTGAACTGTGTGTCTCCAGTAGTTAACGCTGCAATTATATACATGTATATAAGCAGGAATTTAATTATGTGATATTTATGAGTTCTATCCTTCTCTGCTTTATGCCACCTAGGAGTATGACACCCAAGCATAACAATCCACATAAACTTCCTTTCAGTGACTCTGAAAATGACATCATAGTGTAGGCATTCAGGGCAATTGTGCCTTTATAATTGAGAAAGGACATGGGGATATGGCTGGCAGATTTGGAACCAGATAGTCAATGAAGTAAATGCCATGGGAGAGCATACCAGGGCTTATGATCAGGTGCGTTATTGGGCCACGGATATGATTTCATCAGCCCAGAGAAGAGCAACTGCAGTTGCCCGTGAACAGCCAGCTACATGGAGGGGCTTGCTACAGAGCCACCACTGACACCAAATGAATAGTTCCTGTCCACTGTCAGAGATCCAGAGAGCTCAGTGGAAAGTGCATAACAAGCATGTGATTGATGTTGGAGCTGATGCTTCTGGGAGGACAAGTATGTGCCAGCAGGAGTTTCCAGATAAGCTTACATATGTCAATTTGTAAGATTTTCTTATATAGTAAAATAGGGTCTATATTAGAACATCGAATGTTCAAAATATCGAACGCTCTAAAGAGCGAAAATGCAGGACCTTGAAGTGCTTTTTCTGAGATCGCAGCACAGTGAAGATCAAAATATTTGCCCTTTCCTCACTGTAGTGCAATCTCAGAGTTGGAATATATATTTAGCAGGGGGTATGGGGGGCACAGCCCCCACAATAATGAGTTTGAGGTCCTGCATTTTCGCTTTTTAAAGCATTTGATATTTTGAACATTCGATGTTCTAATATAGACCCATAAAATATTGTAAGTAATAGTTCATAGTTTTTTAATTATGTATGTATTTATTTTTTGGATGACCTTACTGATAAATTGATGCAGTTAACAACACATTTTTGTTCATTATACATGTGCTTTGGGTGGATGTGTCAGCCAGGTTTCAGTTAAAAGTATTGTTAATAGACACATAGGCAAATATTTTGTATTAACTGTCCCCTGTGTTATTGCAACTGTGATGATTGTATCCTTAGCTTGCTTAAATTCATCCAAGACCATCCACCCTAACAAGTGTGGGGCTATCTCCACATGGTAAGTCAAACATTTTTATTTGATTATTGATGACCATTTGTCAGAAATATGCTTTTATCCATATGTGTGAGGATGTCATGAATTTGTGTATTGTTGTACCATCTGTGATAGTGGCACCTGTGTTAGCTTGTTATCATATATTAAAATGGTAGTGCAGGTATTAATTTCTTTCCTGTGTTTGTTGCTTATTATCACAGGTGATCCTGACAATGGAAGTGCAGAACTCTTACCACCTGATGTCAGAGCATCATCAGACTCTGATGATGATGGTGGCCAAACAGAGTCACAGTCAGGGGGTGCAGAGATTGAATCTGAAAGTAAGGTTGATGTTCAGCCATCCCCTTTATTTCCATCAGATGCAGCCAGTAGGCCTAGACATACCTATTGCTGTGAGCCCTCAGACATTGGACAGGTGGAGGGTGACACACTTAATCAGGGTAGTGTGGTTACTGCAGCCTCAGTGCTGGTTGACTCTAGCCGTAGCCAAAGAGTGGTTGAGGTGCCATGCAGGAGGGTTGTTAAGGGTGCTCAGAGGAGGCCTGCTGTCCACCCTCTACCTGATCCTGGTGTGTCTTTACATGCCACGCGACATATGCTTAGGACCATCATGGAAGTGCAGGCACATTCCAATAGGGCCTACAAGGACATGTGTAGGGTTGAAGATGTGGCACAGGCTAACATGCATGATTTCCTCTGCTATGTGGCCGATTCAATGGATTGGATTAATGACATGATAGAATGGGCAGTGTCTGGGATGGAAAGTCTGCGGGGAAGAAGGTGGCATCCACATGAACATAGGTCAGCAGCATCATCTGATGTTAGCCAATGTGGCTGTGCCTGATCATGCTGCCATAGTGGCACTACTTCCACTGCTCCGTCAGTGATGAGGTGTCCACACCCAGACTTGGTAGACCATGGTGTTGTGATCCTGGGTGTTCCTGTGAGGATAGTTCATCCAGCAGACATCAGTCATGTTCAGGTAGAAGCAGTGCATCTGACCACAGGTATGGACTTACCAGTGCAACTCCTGGCAGAGCCAGTTCTTGCAGTCAGAGGTAACAACAATGAACTGTTACCTCTACCATGCACAGATCACACCTGCCTGACTTACCAGGACATAGAGCTAGCACAGACCATGGCTGTTTTCTTGTAGACACTCACATATGTTTCACCTTGAGTGTCCATACGGACACACACACACAACATTTACATGGGTGAGTCATGAGGCTTACAGCTCATTCTGTCTCAGTGGCCATTTGATACTTTATCAACATTTCTGCCTGCCTGTCTTTCTTAACTCACATGAACTCACTTATCTTCACAACCTTTTGTGTCAGCCTTGGCCTCCTGCCCCCCCCCCCCCCGAACAACACCCTGTGCAAATGATGATAACTGTGCCATATCCTTGATATTTTTATCTTTTGGATTCAGGGATACATGAGTTTTTTGTCTGATGCCCAGGGTGCATAGTTGACTGAGTGCATAGTGTATATATGTATTTGTGATGCTCTTTTGAAAATTTTACTGCTTTCTTACAGGTTTTTGTAATGTGTGAATCTTTGATGCATGAGGCTTATTAGATAATAGAGAACACATCTACTGACATAAGTCAGAGCTGTCACATATTGATGTCATTTATGTAAAAGTCACCCACCTTCTACTTAGTTACATTAACAAGTAACGGTATGCAAGGATATGCCATTCATTTCTGTTCTTCGCCATTTACTTTCCTATTCCAGGTTCAGCACTTATCTTGATAGTCTGGCAGTTACAATAATTTTAATTCAGGGCTAACTCTTTGTGATGCTAGCAGTATGGAGCCAATATATGGGTAAGTAAAGGTTATGAGCATTGTCTGGCATCAATGTTACTGTAATGCATGTGAATAAGATGAAGGTTTTACCCCCTTAGGAGGTGAGCATGTGTGCTATCCATTACCTCTTGGCCAGGGCAATGGCATACTCTACATGCCTACATCTACTGACACCCATAACGGCTGGTGGTTCTCCCTCTGACTCCTCACCTGCATGTGGCTGTGGTGACCTTGCAAGTATTGGCAGGATGTGTGCCCCTTCCCCTTGTTGTTCCTGATGAAACTGTTTTCTCAGAATAATATTGTGAAGGATGGCACAGACAATGAAAATGTCAGCACAAGTACTGGAATTGGATTGCAGGGCCCCTCCAGATTTATCTAGGCAGAAGAACCATGACTTTAGCAGCCCAAACACATGCTCTATGACATTTCTTGTTTAAATATCTGCCTCATTATAGCAATCTTCTGTGGGTGAGTGTGCATTTCCGATGGACGTCATCAGCCATGGCTCAAGTGTATAACCTGCATCCCCCAGTAAATGATGATATCCCCCCAGAGAACCTCGATTGAAATGAGAGTTGTGCCAGATATGGCAATCGTGGTAACTGCCTGAGTTGCCAGCACACACATTCAGGATGATTCCCTTAGCGTTACACACAACCTGGCAGTTAATGGAGTGGAAACCCTTTCTGTTTATGTGCACCCTTTACTGTTCTCTGGTTGGTGCCTTGATTTCAAGGTGCATGCAGTCTATGGTACCCAAGACTTCGGGGTAGTGTGCTACAGAGTAGAAATCCTGCATAGTTGTAGCTCTTTCCTCTGGTGTACGGGGAAAATGTATGTAGTCACTGGAATGTTGTAGCATAGCACTCAGGAACTGATGTACAATCCTGGATGCTGATGCATGTGACAGCCCCAGCATGTCCACTGTTGGTCTCTGGAAGGTTCCTGTAGCTAATATTCTAAGTGCTACACATGCCTTTTTTCTCCACGGGTATTGGTTCCCTCAGTTTGCTCTTGCTCTCAGATGACTCTTGCTCTCAGATGAGAATTACAGAGGTTGCACAGTTCCTATAGTGTGTCTCTAACCACCCTGTAGCTCTCAACAATTTACACCTCATGTAGTCCGTGAAAAGTTAAATGGAGTCTAAATACCCTTCTCCTTCTTAGCCAAGGTCTATTAGTAGCAGCAGCAGCATAGACATGGGCCTGTTCCACATACACATGTATAAGAGCAACAGCAGCCCCTAACATTCTTTCCATGTAGACTAGTTTCTTTTGCTGTATTCCAATATGTTTTTGGAATTCGCATGCACAACCTGTACTGAGTCTACATGATTGCTTTATAGCTTGTTGAATAGCACCTCCATCTTGGATTGTTTGATTGCCATACAATTCAGCTGCTTATGCTATAATTAGCATACCACAACGTTTACTGTGTTTGCACAGCTCTACACGGTGTGGACAGCTGCTTACTGAATACAAAACACACCACTGTGTGCCTGTTGCGCCACGAAGTGCACACGCTTTAGCAAGCCATGTAGGTTTTACTGAATCCAGCCTCTGGTGACAAAATTAAGGAAGACAGATTTTAGTAAGAAGGAGTATTAAAAATCAGCTTATTGACAAAAAAATCTCTGTATGAAGATGCATTAGCAATAATGACAAGAGCTGATAATAAAGAGCTGTACATATACATTAGGTACAATAAAGAATCTAAATCCAGTACAGTATTATCAATAATGAAACTCATTTGTTATACAAGAGTTGATGAGGTTATATAGCTTTTAGAATTAATTATATGTCTATTAGTACCATGGACCCCCATGCTGCTTTGAGAGGTCACGTCCTTAATAATTTACTTCTTTAACTATGGTTTCTATTACTTTGGCAACCAAGCACAGTAAGCTCATGAGTAGAATTGATTTCATATAGAAAATATAAAGGCTGCCTTCCAATATCATGGCTCAAATCCAAGTTTCCAAGGTAGAGAAAAACAAAGCAGCTAAGCACACGGATACAAGAATGGAGTCTTCCTTTAATAGTTTGTTGCTTATTTTGTCTTTGCCTGGAGCTTTAATAACTTCTAAACTACATGCTAATTTTATAATCTGTTGTTGGTATGTCTTTTTTTTTAATAATATTTAATTATTCATAATGTGTTGTTACCAAGGCAAAAGGACAAGGCTGAACAAATCTTGTTAGTTTGGTAAACACTTTGGTTATCTCTGTCTCCTGCATTGCGCTTCATTCAAAGTATACAGATAGATAGCTAGATAGATAGTATTACTGGAGTTAAGATCACCTAGCATGTATTGGGCAGAGTCTGTAAGTGGGTGCTTTCCTGTATTTATGGACTTGGAAAATGCCACAGAGACGAACATTTTCATGAGGAGTTTGACAGCAAGTTTATGGAGAGGTTAGGTCTTTTGTCTCTACAGGAAAATATAGCATATAATAATCACTGTTAAACTAGTAACAAGGCTATGTTATCCATGGCTTGTACAGTTTAACCATAAGACCAAAGCCCAGGTGAGTAAAGATTGACAAATGTGGGTACATTAGCCATCATGGACAGTCAGTCATATTGCTTATTTTTGTGTTTATGCTCAACTCCCTGCCTCCCAGCAACTATTAGGTATCCATCCCCTATCAATTAATTTGTTCCTCCAGTTCTGTAGCACCAAGGGACATCAGGCAAAGAAGGTAAGAGCAAAGGATTGTGCTGCTTTCCACTGGGGAGTTGGGAGAATTTTGCTTTTTGTTCTTGACCCCTCCATCTCGTGGCTAGCAGCTTTGGTGCAATGCATACTGAGCTAGACCACCTGACATGCATACATGTTTGTGTACATCTACTATGCCTCAGTAGAGTGTAATGCATTCCTTGGCAGGCTTGCATCCCTGCATTCTAGTTATCATGCTGTAGAATTCACCTCCAGTATAACCCACTTCACAAGAGTTACTCTTTCATTGGGGACTGGGATCAGTCTCTTTCCCCTGGATGGATAACCCACCAATACCTGCTAACTCTCATCCATCCCCTTCTGGCTTCATTAATCACTTCCTGCTAATCTGGGGCATGGACAGCACTTTGTCCATCTACTACCATGGAACCAGCATAAGTAGGGCAGTGATTGTTAGTATACAAAGGAGTTATTTATAACAAACTTAGTCATGTTTAAAGAGTCCACTGTATAATTACTTTTTTTGTCTTTCTGGCTGCTTCTGCAGACAGTAGCAGTGAAAATTTCTTATAGCCAATTGGACATGACCACAGTTACATACATGTAGACTCAGACGCATTATATGGGTGCTTCAGTTTGTGCCACTGATTGTCTGGCAATGAACTTGGCTTGTGATCCCCTTTTTAATTATTCTTAATCTTTATAGCAGAGATTTACTTGAATGCAGTGTAGTGCAGCTATTCAGTATACTGTGGGCTGTTTGCTCTTTAGGACTTGAGGTGCTTTTCTTTTCATACTATGTACTATATGAATTTGCCACTGCTGCCTTAAATGTAAGTTGACAGTGATTTAACTGAGTGTTTAGTAAATCTTTTGTCAGGGGTAATTATATTTTGTGATTACTAAAAGGGCTGATTTAGCCAATCAAGTTTGGCATTTAAAGATCTATTTTTACACTATAATGTTTTATCATGCTTCTTGGCCTTTTGGTGAAGATCAAGTGTAGAAATACTGAAAAAGCTGTATGGCTGAGTAACCTTTTGCCTGATATTCTTTATCTACATGTTTAACTTAGTGATTCAGTACATTATCAGAAAATGACTTACGTGCAACACATGATTGCTACTGCATGCATAAATGGCACTCACTCTATCCATTTTTTAAAAGCCAGGAAGCTGTTGTGACACATTCAAAAAAGAATAAGTTTCTTTAGCGCCACGTGGTTTGAAGGTTCCTACAAGGCAGACATCATCTTACTGTATGGTAAAGGAGATTACAGAGAATCACCAAATGAATATATCCGTATGCAGTGTAGCACAGGGACTGTCAGGTTCATATGATGATGATGATGAGAGTGACTGCTTCTCTGAAGTCTTTGGATGAAACCTAACCTAAGATGAAACGTGCCACCTCTGGCAGGCTTTACCAGGGCTCCCATTCAGCTAACTCTCTTGAACTGACTTTGATAATACCTCCTTTGTAACAGTGACAGACTTGCTTCAACTAAGTCTGGCAAATTGCTGAAGACCTTCCAGAATGATGTTCAGTCTACATATATAAAAATCAGAAGTTTACATTCCGATCTCAGTACTCCACACTTGAAGGATATTGTAGAGACAGTCTTCAGTTTACATTATTTTTTTGTCTTGTATTTGTACTACAAAGTATTAACTTTGAAAATACTAGCAGGCAGAGAACAGGAATAATAATTTTTATATTACAAATGGTTATACATAATTATTAGAATGTGATGCCATGGAAGGCCTGTGTATCGCAACTTGCTTTTATGTTGCTAGTATTGAAACTGCCACTACTAATAATATTTCTTTTAAGATAAACTCAAACTAGAACTGCTGCTACACTACGTGTTTAAAACCAGGTATATGATAATAAATTTGGGGCTCATAAAATCATTTAGAAAGGCTCACACAACTTTTTTGGTACAGAAATCATAGCTGAAAACAGTAACAATTTATTTTATACTTCACATCTTAGACAGGTAATTAATCACTGTAGTAATGAGGATAAAAAAATGTCATTGTGACCATCCTTCATCACGTTGGTGCT
Organism: Protopterus annectens; assembly: GCF_019279795.1. Taxonomy (NCBI): domain Eukaryota; kingdom Metazoa; phylum Chordata; order Ceratodontiformes; family Protopteridae; genus Protopterus; species Protopterus annectens. The sequence goes on along the minus strand of NC_056732.1, from coordinate 446,204,614 downwards.
GAAATCCACAGTTGTCCCTTCTGTAATCAAATATTCTGAGAATATTTTTGGTGCTTCTAGGCAGATCAATATTCCCTGAAATAAGGAAGCATCTTTTATCAAAGAATATTTAAATGGAATATTTCTCAAAAAGAACCTGCCACACCATATCAAAACCAGACAGTTCCCGAGTTTGCACTGGATCACAGCAACCAGACAACTACAATTGCCCTTGAAGTGATGGGGACGATGGTAATGGTGATGATGGTGGTGATGATGATGATGAAAAATTCTGTTCCCAGTGATTGCCATTAGATTTGCTGAGCACAATGATTTTAACTTGCAGCAGCACATGTTTAAAAAGAGTGGCAAACTGCTGAGTTAGTATATCACCTTTGCAAGTTTATTCACACTTAGCACCCCCGTGCACTGCATGTTTACCTTTTTATATGTACCATCAAACCCAAACACATTTATTCAGTTTTGCATTGTAAAAAAGTCCAGATGTACTGTCATGTTAGATATATTCACTCCTAGCCAGCTCTTTTGGCATAATTGAATAAAGCCTACTGACGCAACTTTAGTTAGTGGATCAGGTGCCTACTGGAACTGACATGGAGGTGGAGAGGAATGAGGAGGCAGAGCCTACTTGCCTCTCCTCAAGGGGAGGTACAGAAATGCATGCTCTGACATACTCTCCATGGTACAACCAAAGGTGCAGATTGGAGTCACACTGAGTGGACAGGGATTTGCTTGTATTACATGCAGATTCGTGGACAGCATGTTGTGAGTCCATTAATGCTTCTCCTCAGATGTTTAGGTGCATGTGTGAGGATGGTATGGCATGTGGTTAAAAATCCAATCCTCTGCAACACATATAGCAGCTGTTGCCCCTGGTTCATCTGACTCTTGCCCTCGAGACAGAATAGGCTATAGGACTGCCATGTCAGGGCATGACTGAGCTCATCAGGGAGAATTGGGAGAGACAAGCTTGATGGTCAGTGTCTGGATTGGGCCAAAATATATTCTTTCCTGTGTTGAATACTATAAATTCATAGACATGTGATTGCAAACAGCATTATATAATTATTAAACCATTAAACCCTGTGTAGTAGAAAGCTAATTAATCACCTTGCTTCCTGAATTTTTGAAGCCAGGAATTCATTTCCTCCCTTGGAATTTTTCACCAAAATCCTGTATTGAAAACATAGCTCATATGATTTGCAATATCTCATAAATGGTGAAATCAGAAAAAATATATAATTTTATTTATTTATTTTATTTTATTTGACATTTGTTAACCGGGTTAGTCTGACTGGGCACATGCCCATTTTCAGCAGAGACCCGAGGAGAAAAGCTCCAAAAGATAAACAGTAAACAGTTAATAATAAAAGTAATCACAAATATATAAAACAGTAATCTCATACAGTTTCAAACACATGCATGGTCAGAGTAACAATAATAACATGTTGTATAACAGTAAGCACATGTAGTTGCATCCTGTACATAGTTAAAAGTATAACTTCTTACTGCTTACCAATAAGTGCTTTCTGGTTTAGAATTGTAACCATTTCTCAGCTGAATGGCAGGCTATCACTCTTCGTAGCAAGAGGAGACTTAGGTGGATGATCATCTGATGCAGTGATGTATCTGCAGCCACACCATGCTATGTCCAAGTTAGGCTTTCTCTTCTTCTGCATACTCAAAATATCATCACCTTCATTAGCCATACATAGTGTGCCCCACCTCCTGGTTGGCACTACAGAATGATAGGGTGTGGCTCTGTCATTGTGACCCCAAAAGGTGCTCTTTCCCAAGAGAGAGAGAGAGAGAAAGTGCCACCTGCTAAAGTGTTATGACAACATTTTGCCAGCCTGCCCTGTCAAAAAGAACATGTGGGTCTGTATAAGGCATCATCTTGCAGATGTAAGACATCCACTTATGCATAGTCACAGTAACAGTGATAGGATACAATATAATAGTAGGCACAGGAAGTTTCATCCTGTACAGTCACTGCAGTTTTTTTACAGATGATTCAGGAATAATTTGTAACACACTTCAGAATTGAAAGAGATTGTTGTATAGCCCAACCTGTGAAACAAGTATAGGATGAAAGAAGGAGGGTCAATAGAGAGTAGATGGGAGAGATTACAAGGAGGGATAGTTGATAGTAGAGGGGAGGGATAGAGGTTGATTAAGTTGGGTCAGTGCAGCGACAAATCCAGCAGTTTAGCAGATTGTCGTTTAGTGTTTTTTTTTTTTAAACAGTTTGTGTTAGAAATTAATCGAGTTTATTGGGGCAGTTTATTCCAAGCATTTGTGATTGAGTGGCTATAGAGAAGTTTGCCATTGGTTTTGTTGGGTTTATAGATCTGAAGGAGGTATTGGACTGAGCTTCAGAGTGTACAAATAGGACTATAGGGAGTGACGAGGGCAGACAGAGCAGGACAGGAATGGGGTTGGTTTAATATGGAGTGGGTGAGGTAAAGTTGAGGCAGCAGGAGTTGATGGCGAAATTCAAGCCACTGTAGGTTTTTTAGAGAAAGGCAATGGTGTGAGTGATAAAGTAGACTGGTGGCGAATCTAGCAATTTTGTTATATGCAAGTTCCATCTTAGTCAATAGATTGGTCTAAAGGTTAGAGAGGATTGGAGCAGCAAACAGTAGGGTGGGTAGCAGGTTGGCTTGTGCCAGACAGAGTTTGAATTCATTTGTCAGGAATCTTTTATTTCTATAAAGTAGGCCAAGTTTTTGTGAGTCTTTTTAATGCAGTTTTGGATATGTAGATCAAATTTAAGTTGATCATCAATTATAACCCCTAATAGTTTAGTGTAGGGTTCAACCTTGATAGTTGTGTTATTTAGTGAAATGACAGTGAAGGTGGATTTGAGGTTTTGGATGGATTCAGGGAGGAAGAGGACAAGTTTAGTTTTATTAAGTTAAGAAGAAGTTGGTTCGATGTTAGACGTTTTTCACCTGAGTGAAGAGATTGTTGGGTAAGGGTGAGAAGATGGGGTAGCTTGTTGGAGATGGAAATTATTGTAGAGTCATCAGCATATTATATTAAGAGAGGAGTGAGAACAGACTTGATAGAGGTTGTTAGTGAAAATGTTGAATAGAAGGGGTCCAAGGATGGAACCTTGGGGGAACCCCAGTGTGGACTGGAAGGAAAAGGGAATATGCAGAGAGCCATTTCACACCCTGAAATCTGTTAGAGAGATAGCTAGAGAATCAGCAGAGAATATAGATGGAGAGATTAAGGTTAGATTGTTTAGATAGAAGAAGGTTGTACGAGACAGTTTCAAAGGCTTTAGAGAGGTCAAGAAATAGACATGAGACAAAATACACAAGTTCATCATTAGATGATGGGCTATGCAGTCTGATTGCCAATTTATGACAGAAATATTATATTTTATTTGCCATAAATTAATAATATTATAATAAAAATAGTATATCTCTGTAAGCATTTGAGATAGACCCAAAGTCTCAAAGGCAGCCATGTGTTTCATTGTTTTCCTAATCATTTATGACAAGAGTGGTTAGCACAATGCTGCTTTATGATACTGAACAAATGTATGCAATGTTTGCATTTAATATTTTCATAGTATTTCAAAACAACAATATTACTTTACAACACTGTGCATGACAGGTGGCAGGCATTTGGGGCAAAAGTGTAAGCCTTAATGTTGTATATAAGATTACATCATTTATTTGCCTGTATATCACACAGATTTGATGATAATAATGCACATATGAATATTGTTAATATTCATAACAGCCAAGCAAACGTTTATATCTCTGGATAGCTTCATATTACCAACCATGTTTCAGTTTCATTTTTTTACTAATAGACTATAATGGACACCACTCCCAAAGAGGCAGTATCACACTCCATTTTTTGCATTATTAATGTAAATGTGAAAAACACGGGTTATTTTTCATATCTTCTTGAAACACTCATTAATGACCTCTGTCTACATCTATCTCTGTCCGTTTCACTTTCATTCCTAATAAATCATGTCAGCTTTTTGATGCCACTAGCCTTCTAATACACAATATACCATCATGAAGTATTATGCTCAATATTAGAATATTGTTATTACAGTATAACTTAAACAAATATATATCTGGACATGCTTATATACAACAACATGTTTTAATGTTATTTCTTCTAACACCTACATCTTGTCTTCCATAGCCCCCCGACATGACAGTATTTTATTCTACGCTTGCAATATTAATGGAAGTAAGGAAATATTTAATAATTTTTACAACCTGTTGCAAAATCACTTCAGTTACTCAAGCCTTGCACATCCCATAGTGATTATTTCTCTGTGCATGACCATTAGATCCTGTCAGCTTGGAAATGTCTTCTTGATTCCTAATGCATGACCTACATTTTATGAAGAATAGTCACAGTACCAGAATGCAATTAATATTAGGAACTTCAACCTAAAACAAGACATTACAGCTCTGGATGTGTTTTTCTTTTACAACTCATTTTATTTTCATTTTTGCCACTTCACACTCCTTGATTTTTCCCCCTAACATCCAATGATTGCATAGTTTCCTAACAAATCACTATTACACTACATATTTGCATAATTAATGAAAATTTGGAAAATATGCCATACTTTTAACAAACACATTTCAATTATTCAAGGTCAGTATATCCTACATGGACAGCTGCACTTAATGCATAAGAAATTATGCCACTTTCTACATGTCACCATACCCCCCTAATGCTAAGGGTAACATTCTTTCTGTTTTTTTTATTCCTTATGTCCATCCTTGCCACTTAGCTCTACCCTTAACCCTTACAGACCCACATGTTCTTTTTGACAGGACAGGCTGGCAAAATGTTGTCATAACACTTTAGCAGGTGGCACTTTCTCTCTCTCTCTCTCTCTCTCTTGGGAAAGAGCACCTTTTGGGGTCACAATGACAGAGCCACACCCTATCATTCTGTAGTGCCAACCAGGAGGTGGGGCACACTATGTATGGCTAATGAAGGTGATGATATTTTGAGTATGCAGAAGAAGAGAAAGCCTAACTTGGACATAGCATGGTGTGGCTGCAGATACATCACTGCATCAGATGATCATCCACCTAAGTCTCCTCTTGCTACGAAGAGTGATAGCCTGCCATTCAGCTGAGAAATGGTTACAATTCTAAACCAGAAAGCGCTTATTGGTAAGCAGTAATCCCAAACTGTCTCCCTTGAATGAATGAATTGAAAGCTGCTCATTTTCCATCCTTCCTGCCCAGTTCCTCCATTAACTAGGCCACTAGTCAGACTTGGGTCATCTTTGTTACAGTTAGGACTCTATCGCTCTACACCACAGTGCAAAGTTCAAGAGTATCATTTCCTGATATGCTGGAATTAATTTGCAAATATTGATAATATTCATAACTATATGAAAAAAAAAGCTGTGAAGCTCAGAATGGTTGTATGTTACACAGATCATTTCAGTGACATTTTTACTACTTCTATTCTTTGTGTTAATAGATACATGCTTCTACTCAATACCATTATTAAAACAAAAATTACAAATTATGGCAGTTTTCTAAATACTTATCTTAAGAAATGTTTTAGTACCTCAGGGGATGTACATCTCATATAGATGGTTTCACTACACACCCGACACACACACACCCCCCTAGACTCTCAGTTCTCTACCTAGCCCCCCTAGTACAACCACCCAGTCAGACACATACACACACACACAAACACACATTCAGCTTCAGTCATTCCCCTACAGACACACAGATAGGCAGTTACATTCACACACATGCAAACACTAACACTCTACTCCCACATCTTCGTTGAACTAGCTAGACTGTGAATGCTTCCATAGGAGTGAATGGGTGACTGCCATCTTTTGATGGTGTTAATTTTTCTCCAACCGTGGAACATTACACAACCAGGTGATTTCTGAATTGCTCTGTAGCGTAAATCAGGTGCTGTTGGCTTTTCTGGTGGAGAGGACATGGCTAATTTGCATTAGACGCTTCCCTTCAATTTTTACATTAGTATGCAGCTCCTCCAGTTGTCCCCCCTCCCCCCCCCCCCCATTTTGAGACTCTCACTAGCAAGAATTCTTAGTGGTAGGGTGATTTAAGAATCACAAAGGATTAGTGCAAGTGAGAAAGCGGCCATGTTAAGGTTTTCTGCTCATGCTCATGGTAAGGCTTTCTGAATCCCAGGATATAATTTATGTATCAATGTTTACATAAATTTTTATTAACATCTTACTTACAAGAGATAAAAACAAAGCCCACATAAAAAACAAACTTAAGGAATAATATGTTTGAAATGTTTGCATCTTATATTGTTTCAAATACAAAATATGGTCACTTTTATAGCTGGCATGATGTCAGCCTCATTTACTAAAGTGCTACAGTAATGGCTAATTGCTTAATTGTACTGAATTACTAGATTTCATGAACTGAAACTTAAATATAACATAGAGGATAATTAGTGGTAGGAACAATAAGCGTAGCAATTTTTAGCAAAATATATATTATTTTGTCAACCTGTCTGACATCAGTTGCCCAGCTCATTAATCACTATAAAACAAAAGAGCAAACATATAACTCCAGTTTACTTGCATATATAATGTGAGACACTTGCAAGAGTAACACAGCACATTATTAATAATTACTGGAGACAAAAAGATGTAACACCTCCAAATGAATAATAAAATAAAGAAATAATCTTTCAGGACTTAGTTAGGCTTCTTCATCATCATTTTAGGAAACATACACATGGAAATTTCTCCACAGAGTTTCTGTAATATCAAGCAAGATAGCTAATGTCGCTGCCAACTAAATGGACTTACTGAAGATGCAGAAATGCATTGACTAGCACCCATAGACTGAGGACTGATTTCAACAGCCTCTACTTGCATAGTACATCATGCTAATAAAATCTCTTCAGCAAACTAAAACTTTGTGACACCCTGAAAAAGGCATGCTCACAACCCAATGGCAAAGAATACTTAACACAGAAAAAAATGGTACATTAAGATTATATCATTGCACAAACCAGATTTAGTAACATAATTATGTTTTCAACAAGAAGCAAGTAATAGGAAGGAAGTTGGCTGAATGATAAAGAGGTCTGTCTCAGTGCTGCATGTTATAGGCTTCAGTCATTTCTTTGGGACATTGTCTACGTACATTCTGGTTTTCTCTATGTAATGTATGCCCTTGCCCTTGTGACCAGGATTGTGGCAGAAAGGGCTCCATGGTGGGTAAACCCAGTTAACAAATGAAAAATAAATTAATAGTCTAGTACAAGAAACAGCATTCATTTTTTAAACACGAAACATCTTTAATAAATTATCACATATGAAATAGACAATGTTATTACATTTATATAAATGAAAAGAAACCATACTGACAAAGTTCCAGCTGCAAACATTCTACATTACAAACCACGTTAACACAATTGCATTTGCAAGCATTATATATCACTTATAATCTATGTTCTCATTGTCAGCTAAACATTACATAGCTCCTTCAAGTCTTGCCTTACTTTAAAACTTGTTCCTCCTCTGCATATATTGTTCCCAAAATTCCCATTTTCTCTTATGTAATTTGCTCCCACTCTTTTCTAAAGATCCCAATTCCAGCTATTTTATCTCTGTTACTATATTCACTACTTCTAGCAAAGTTGGTTTAGACTTTGATTTCCATTTTCTAGTAACTTGGCAGCTACCATAATTAGACTCAGTGAGGCCTTACTATGCCTAGACAATTCTGATTCTTTATCATAGCACAAAAATCTAATTTCCTTAGTTACACCAATTTGGTCACCCAGCATCTCTGACAGAGCAGTCTGCAGGGAATCTTTATATTCATTATATTCCCAGAAAATATGTTCCCTGTTCACTCTTTCTTCCCCATCACACCTCCAACATTTGCTATTTACCTGAGGAAAAATTCTTTGGAGTCTACCAGGGGTATATAAATACTAGTATAAACATTTCCAACCAACGATCCTAAACCTTCTAGACTCTGTTGCATACCTGAGAGACATTCATATATCCCTCCAGTGTTTCTTTGTGAATTGCGTATCCATTCTCTCTTCCCAGTCCTTTCTAACCTCCTCTGATTGATTCTTATACTTATCATGCAATATTTTATACACTCTAATTATTCCTTTTTTAATGGAAGTTCCTACTCTAGATTCTACTAAAAACTCTACCAGTGCTGGTGTTTCATTTAGAACCCCCCCCCCCCCATTTCTTTCTCTTTGCCTATACTCTGATGTCAATCCTTGATAGGGAAGGCAATCTCTAACCTGCAGTCCAAATAAATTGTTGGCATCTTCCCATTCTACTACCTTTCCCTCTTTAGTTATTTGCTTCCAATACCTTGCTTACTTTGCCACTTTTCTCCAATAAATTCCAGCTCCCTCTTATCTATTCTCTATACCCCTATTTGCTGACATCCCTATCAGCAGAATCTCCTTTCTCCATTCCCGTGTTGGCTTAGTTCTTAGAATACTTTCTGCTACTTTATGAATATAATATTCTGTATGATTATTGTTATTCTCCTTAAAGATCTGCATCCAAAATGATGGCCACTCCTTATTTCTTGAGCTTCCCCTCATTTCATCACACCTTTCCACTTTGAATCATAGTTTTCTGCTTGTGCTGTGTATAGGAGCCTTAACTGTGTTGCTCTGAAATACCCCATTAAATCGAGTGATCCCAATCCACCTTGTTCTATTGGAAGAATCAGTTTTTCCCATTTGACTCTTGTTGTCTTCCCCTCCCAGATAAAATCTTTCAGCTCTTTATTAATTGCTATCCACAACTTCTACTCTGGTTGATAAAAATATGCCTGACCTGTGCATAAGACTAAAGAGACTGAAAACATTTTAACTGCTTGTATATTACTATTGATATCCATATAACAGAGCTTCCATTTTCTCAGTTTTTGTATTATCTTTTTACTCTCCTCCCACATATCCTTAGCTGCTACACCATAATCATTTAATACATACTCCTAAATACTTCATTTTACAATGTCCCCATAAATATGGATATTGCTGAACCAATTCATGTGTGGGTACATAATTTACAACTATTGCCTTTGTTTTAGCTTCATTAATTTTCTATCCCCATAAAGATTTGAAACTATATCACAATGTTCCACAACACTGTAATGTCCCTTTCTGGTTTTATCAGGTATAAGATAATATCATCTGCACAATGGTTCTAAATATAATGCAAATAACATAGGGGAGAGAGGGCAACCCTGCCTGTTTCCTCTCCTCAAGCAGAAATTATCAGAGAGAATCCCACCCACTTTAATTTTTGCCTCTGATTCCTCATATATCCTCTTAATCAACCTTATAATTTTATCAGGGAATGCAAATGCTTCCATTGCCCTGTTCAGAAAGTCCCAGTTTACTTTGTTAATACTTTTTCTGCATCAAGATCTACAGACAATGGTGGTATTTTCTTACATTCTGCTTCCCTCTGGATCTTCATTGCTCTGTTAATGTTGTCAGATGTTTGCCACCCCTCCACAAAACCACACTGATCCATATCTATCAATGTTGGTATCACTGTTGCCATTCCATTAGCCATTATAGACATAAACACTTTATAATCATGGTTTAGTATTGAAATGGGTCTGTATAAAGCTGGATCTGATGGATCTTTACCCTCTTTAGGTATTACAGGTACCACTGCTTTCTTCCAGGATGTCGGTACTTCTCCTCCTCTTAAAATAGTGTTAAACAAAACCTTCCAGATCTTGATAGTTTGTTTCCCTCCTAGCTTCCAAACTTCCATAGGAATACAATCTATACCCGGCGACTTTCCTTTAGATTGGTTATACATCACCATTTTTATCTCATTTCCTTCTGTTAGTAATTGAGCTTCATCTACCTCTAACCTTGGCATATTTAATTCAGCCATAAACTTTTCTAGTTGTACCTTTTCTTGATTTCCATATATCTCTGCTTTATACAAACATTCATAGAATTTCCAAAATATTTCTAATACTTCTAAAGGATCTCTTGTTATCTTCATTGTTACAGGCTTACTAAGCTTGGCAGCAGCCCTTTCTACTTTCTGTTGCCTAAATTGTTGTTCTAAAAGTGTTTGTGCTCTAGAGTTATTATCAAAACACAGTTGCTTAACAGCAATCTTTCTAAACTCATGCATATTATCTAGGTAATCCCTTATTTTTTGCTTAGCACTCTGCAGTTGCTCTTCTTCTTGCTCTGTGGGATTCCCCCTATTTTACAATAATTTAACATTTGTCAGTCCCTCCAAATAATTCTTCTTACTTCTTAACCATATCTCCTTTTCTTTTATTTCCACCCTATTTTTAAATTCCACTTTAATTTTATCCCACTCCCTAGCTCTATTTTCAGAAGAAATGTCTATCTTCTCTAATAGCTCCTGAATAATTTCCACTACCCATTAAGTTCCTCTCTTTTCAACACATAGATGGGAAAGCATCAGTGTCTCATTTTTATTTCATTATCCAGTATTTGTATTTTAGTTGCTATTGGCGCATGATCTGAAATAGTTATTGGGTGCATATCAAGACCTTCAATTAAATGTACATGTTCTTCTGAAATTTAAATTCTGTCTAGCCTAGCCCATTTTTTGTATCTTGCAGAATTATAAGAAAAATAAACTGCTGTCAAAAAACAACACAGAATGGTCTGAGCAAAGGAAGAACTCCCTGCAAAGCATAAACAAGCAGATTAGATATCTTGTAAAGTCATCTAAAGCTAATTATAAAACTAAATTAGTTTCCCTAGTTAGGGTAAATCACAAAGCATTCTTTAGCTACATCCAAAATCTAAAAGGGAAGGCCCAGATTTGTGCCAAACTAGCTGTGGATGGTACCACTTATACTGAATCTGAGGACATCGCCAACCTGCTAGTGGACAGGTTTGGCAAAAATGTCACCCTCTCCTGTCCCCACCAATCATACCCCATAACATACTTGTCACCAGTCTTTTGCCTAGTATCTTCAGAGAGCAAGTCATAGCCACACTCTCCAAGGCCAAAAACACAGCCTCTATGGGACCACACAACATCCCGGCCTGCTTATGAAATGACCTAAAGCAGGAGTTAGTGGAACTGCTGAGCATGCTCTTCAATCTCAGTCTAAGCACTGGCTGAGTTCCAGCTGAGTAGAAAACAGCAACTGCAATCCCCTGGCACAAAGTGGATCCCTCAACCGACCTCGGGAACTATAGACCCATAAGCCTAACCAACCTTATCTGCACGGCCATGGAGAGATCAACATGGATCTTATGAAACAAGGATATAGGTGACATTCAAACTCTTGACCTGACCCAGTTTGGCTTTGTTACCAGTGGTGTTCCACAGGGATCTGTGCAAGGCCCCCTACTGTTTGGTATCTATTTTTCCAGAAGTCCAGGCAAAAAATGATGGCCTATGGCTTACCAAGTTTGCTGATGACTGCAATCTGGGTGCAATAATCAAATCTCTCAAAGATGTCAACATACTACAAAAAGGGCTTACACAGACAAATGATTGGTGTCATGGATTTAAACTAAATGCAAAAAAATGCATTACCATCCCCTTCAGTAAAGAAGAACCTCCTGCTAATTACAACATTAATAATATTCCCCCTAAGTTCAAACCCAGTGGTGAGAGATTTAGGAACACAAGTTGATAGTAGCCTTAATTTTGATAATCAGGTGTCCACAGTAGTAAGGAAAGCCTTTGATGTTGCACACCTCATAAGCAAGGGTATAGCATCCAAAGTTAAGGTGGTTATAACTCCCCTGTACTCAGCTCTCATCAGACCAATAATAGAGTATAGTGCTCCCTTATGTATGTACCTCACTAGACATCTGCAGCAGCTGGAAAGACCTCAGAGATTTCTCATCAAGAAAATTCAGGGCCTACAACACATAACCTACACAGATAGACTGAAGGCCCTATCAATTTACTCAATATCATATAGACTGCTTAGAGACAACTTGTACCTGGCCTAAAGAGCAGACTCAGACCCTGCCTTAATGAAGCTGCAGCACATCCACAAATCCAATGAGACAAGATTCACTCTCTCTAGGGATCTTAACCTAGACTGCGATATTAACAGGACATGTTGTATAGACAGATATGTCACCCAGAGGTAGCCACTCTTCTGGCACAAACTACCAAGTCATGTAAAACAGAGCTCCTCAATGACCCTATTTAAGTGTAACCTGGACAATTGTATGGGAAATCATAAATTTACATGAGGGGGTTCACTTATGACCCCCTAAGACAGGGTCAATTGGTGCTGATCTTAATTTCACGCGCAAACATAGACTATATATCTTGGTCCATAAGAGAACAAGAGTACAACATGGTTTGTCTTGTAGAGGCCTTACGGCCAGTAGCCTAGTAACCTCCTATGATCATATAAATTCACTCCGAACTTCTAGCACTGAATTCACATGCCAAATATTTTCATAAATTTCTTCAAAAATCTACCCTCTTTTGTTATATTTCCCTTCTGGGCTCCCCAGACACATCTTCACTGTTGCAGATCAAATTCCAATCCCCACCTATAAGTAATATTCCTTGCTAAAAACTGATTATTTCTCCCAGAATTTCTTAAGCTCCATTATAGCAGTTTTCAGTGGAATATAAATACTGTACATGCCAGTGTAATTTCCCTCCCTTGCCAGTAGCCCCTTAGCACTACAAGTCTACCATTATTGTCCTTTTTATCCTTTTCTATCACTATTGGAGCTCCTCTTACAATTAATATAAGTGCTTCTCTTTTCCTTTGTCCCATGTAGTATGCCAAATAACCATCCTGAAAACCTTTCTTTATCAAATCCACATGTTCAGTTCTTTCCAAGTGTGTCTCCTACAGCATATCAATTTACACTCTACATTTTTAATATAGTTCCCTACTCTTTCTTTTTTTTGTATTTATTTGTGAGACCATTCATGAATAAAGACATTACAGAAAGCATCAGTGTATTACAAATATTATTCCCACCTTTTCTGTTTAACAGCTTTTTGTTAAATGTCTAGTTCCAGCTTTTGTGTTACATGCATGTACTGTTTGACAGGTTAATCCTTTATACAGTTGTTTCTTGTCATCTCCATTTGAGCCTATATCACATCTTATAAAACTTTTTGAAAGCCCTAAAGCAAAAAAAAAAAAAAAAAACACCCCCAATACCCCCTAAAACCTATTGACTTAATAATAACACACAAAACTGTAGACATCTTCAAATATTGATGTTTTACCCTACTAATAGGAACAAATGTTCCAAACTGACAGCCACACACATAGACTAGAAATAACCTAAAAGAAAGGATATTCATGCTAAGACACATGGTACAGCCTGTGTTCTGCTAAGTGCTGTCTGGCAATGTCTTATATGTATAGCTCTCTCAGCTGAGAAAACACTTGAATGCTTTCATAAAACATCTTCTCCAAGCTATTCCTCTTTATCAGATTGTCTCCTAGAGACGAGAGAACCAGGCACAAAGCTGCCAAGCATGCATCTGTTTTCTAGAAAAAAAGCTTTATAATATTCAATATACTTTTGTCATGCTCTTTTAACCAGATTTTTCTTCTTTTTTTATAATGTAGTGTCTACATTTCTTAAAATTGAACATGGAGAACGACAGAAGAGAGAAAGTAAAAAAAAGAAAGAAAAAAACAGGAGTACCTGTTTACATTAGTATCCCCATTATTCTCAAAAATAACTGAGTAGACTTTACTTTATAGCATGCAAAGAAGATCATGGACCACTGAAATAGCAGCATTAAGAAAAAAAATAGTTTTACTTACAGTTAATGTTCTCCCTCCTCTTCCCCTATCCTGATTATTTTTCTGAACATTAATGTCATGACATAGGGCATATACTTTAGAGTCCCATACAAGTTTAGCAAAGTCCAAAAAGTCTAATATTTCCAGATTTTCTTTTTCTGCCATGTTCCACAAATATAATTGTTGCTTTATAATCCCACATTTGTCAGTTTCCAAGTTACTAGTTTTATTCTCCGAGCATTAACGACATGAAGTAGGGCATATGCTTTAGAGTCCCCTACAAGTTTTACAAAGTCCAAGAAAGTCCAATATTTCCAGATTTTCTTCTTCTATCATGTTTCACAAACATAATTGCTATCCGACATTTGACAATTTAAAAGTTACTGGTTTTATTCCTGTTCATCTCCATCTTCCAAATCATGCATCTGCTCCATTTTCAATGTACTCTCAAGTCTTCTAGTTGACTCTTGTGCTTTTTTCCTTCTCTCTGGAAAAAGTTTCACTGGCACATTTTCAATGTGGTCTTTATTACCAGAAGAACAATAAGCAGAATCTCCTTCTGTTTCACAGCTCACTTTTTTGAACAAACTTTTGTATTTCCTCCTTAGCATGTAGTTCATCAAAAATTTATTTTGTCCTTCCAGGGAAAAATATTTTAAAGTTAGTGGGATACAGCAGTTTGAATCTCATGCCTGCTTCTCAACATTCCCTGAATAATGGAATACATTTAATCCTCTTCTGCCTGGTGTACAGTGAGTAGTCATTCTCCACAAACATTCTGCTGTCTCCCACTTTTAGTATTTTGTCCTTCTGCCACAGTTTTGTCAGAATCAGCTCATTCTTCTAGTAAGATTATTATAAAAGGTCTAGGTTGCTTTCTCATAGCCAGGTTTGGAGCATACACACTATGTGCCCTTTTAATTAACAGTTCCTGTTATGGAACACCAGTCCAGTTGCTTCTTTGTGCTTTCATAAAATTAGTACAGCCTGTCCTTCCTGCTTCTCTGGTACAGCATAAAATCTCAGGTTTTCCCGATGTGCTCTGTCTTCTAGTTCTATTATTTTTTTGAAACATCTCTTCTTGTGCACTCTCATATTCAGCCAGCCTTTTCTTCATTTTGACCTCTGAGTTTTGCAGTCTTATCACTTTATTTGAATATCTGTTTAAAGCTTCTTCCATTTTTCCAGCCTTTTATTGTTTGAGTTGATATCCTCCATCAGTGTTTTATTTGTTTCAATTAGGTCTGTGTGCAGTTGCCTTATAATTTCCTCTAGGTTACTGGAATCCATGCCTGGAGCTTGCACTGCTTCTTGCTAAACAGACACAGTGCTTTTCCCAGTTGATGCTTCTTCATCACCTTTTATAGCCGATTTTCCTTCAGGTCCTCTGTATTTCTTTTTTCCTGACATCCAGTCACTGAAATTTACCCAGAAATCTGTGCCCACTGCCTTTCTCAGCTAAATTTCTGTTTTCACACTGGGAAAGATAGAAATAAGCTGTTACTCAATGTGCAGGCATCTTGGAAGTCCCTAGTTCCACAGCATTCATGAGATAATGACATGCAGAGGCTGCCTCTCTACAACATGATGCACACTCAGCAAATATAAATATAAAAAATAAAAATATCAGGTAAATAAAGAGTTGTTTAACTCTCCTCTGGAGTGCATCCTAGGCAAACAGTCTTATGTGGGGGGGGGGGGGTGCTATACTCCTGAGTGCATCATCCTTCAGATGATATGTAAGAAAATTAGGTCCCATCTGCCTGAGCTCGTGGAAGGAAAAGATCCCATGGCACTTAGAAAATTAGTAGAGAAGTACCCTGGCCAAATTTCCCCAGGTGAATATGAATACCACCCCAAGTTTCCCCTGCAAACAGGATACTGGTTTAGTGTAAACAA
The DNA here is from genome assembly GCF_019279795.1 of Protopterus annectens. Lineage (NCBI taxonomy): Eukaryota > Metazoa > Chordata > Ceratodontiformes > Protopteridae > Protopterus > Protopterus annectens. The sequence goes on along the minus strand of NC_056732.1, from coordinate 446,188,946 downwards.
ATAGCAAATAGATAAACAATAGATATCTGTTTCCCTGTACATATCTCTCAAATATCTCTTATTTTGCAGAACATTCCTGATTTTACTTCATATTTTTTGCCCTGTCCCAAGCATCATTTTTGATCTTCTGGTAAATTACTGAAGATTTCAATTAATTACTGAGGATTGCAATTAGTCAATAGGCTGCTAGACATTAGTGCTTCATACCTCTTAGTTCAGAAAATGTCAGCTGATGCAAAAAAGTGTTGCTCTATTAACTTTGAGTTAGAGTAATATTTTTAAAAAATGCCCACGATTTTGGGCCATTGTCTCTCCATTATTTTTGGTTTTGTCCAGAACTCTTGAGCAAATAAATTGAAAGGCTGCCCCTGCAGCTTACCTCCATTTTGTTTAACAACATGGCTGATTCTGTTCTTTCCTTACTCATCCCCCTGGGTCCTTCTCTTAGTCCTTCATTTCCCTATTCTTGATTCCCAGAAATAATTTAAGTGAGGAGTCATGGCTTACTTTCTTATTATTAGCAACAAAATTAAATGCCTCACATTGCTTGTGTTCCCAGCACTCCATCTTTATATACCAAGACCCTTATATATCGGCATAGTTTAGTTTCCTTTTTAATTTTTGCACTTCTTGGCATAACTCATCTGTTAGTTGATAGGCACATGAGACAACCAGTCATGACTGCCATTGAAATGGATGGTGGTATTTGAGACAGTACTAATGATTGATCAGTTTGGTATTCGTTACATCTTAGCACTCCTTATCTATGCCCTAGCATTATACGCATGCCAAGGAGCCCCAATATTAGTCAAAAGAAGCATTTTCCATCTTATTTATTTAAGTGAACAGCTTATAGTAAAATCAAGGACACCAACAAAAAATCTGTGGAAAGTGGGGGTACCCAGAGATAGCCTCATTGCCTCTGGAAGGTCTGGTATTGCCCAGTACTGCTTGCCATGAAGAGTATTAACATTGTGAGAAAATTAAACAGCTTTCATTCAGAATTTTGATGCAGGTAGCTATTCCACCAAAATAATGCCTTATTAAACTTTCAGAAAAAATAAGAAACATAAAAAATGTATTTAATTATTATAAATTAAAAGCAATCAGGCAAAACTTTAAACGTAAGTTTTTACAACTATTTACAATATTTACAAGTCCAAACAAGAATAAATCATGTTAAAATCTGTCTTGATCTTAACTTAAATTGCTACAATGGGAAGGTTTAAGGATATATCTATAAACTGTATTAAGGTCCAGAAAAATTTACCATATTCTCATATACAGAAACCTATTATTAAAGTGTTGGGCAAATATTCTAGATAAGAGTATTTGAATATCCACAGTTTGGTCACACTTTTGTTATCATTTCTATTATAAACTTATTACTCATGTGGTTTATAAAAAATGCATATTGTTTGCATCACAAATTTTAAGTATAGCTTTTATATCTCTAACTGTAGAAAATGAACTAAACCTGGTTTACCTCCATCACAAAGCTTTTAATACAATGCATGTAGCAATTTACAGGGACGATACCTGTGCACTTTTCTTACAGCTTAGCCTTCCTTACCATATTTTTAATGTTTGAAGATCACCAAATGATAATATAAAATTGGTGGCACACAAGGGATCCTAGAAGCTGCTGAAGGCTGCAGGGGCAAAAGGCAAAAGGGGCACTTAGTAGTCTAAAAGGGCCATTTTTAGCTGTCTGCTGCTATAACAGAAGCATATACATGACAAAAGATGTATATAGTGTAAATATGCGTTACATTTGGAATGACTGCACAGAAACTTCAAAAGCTAATGTTGCACCTGCATGAAATGTGACTCAGTAGCCATAAATTCAACAGTTAAAAAAAAGGTACAGTAGTGCTGTAACACACTTACCCCTGCCACACATAGAGCAACCACCACAGAAGAGTGGTAGGAAGCTGTTAAACACATCATTCAGACTGTTAAAACACTTCAGCAGGGCTTTAGAAAAAAAGTCTAAATTAAGTTATTAACAGCTTCCCTCTCCTGTTTTGTGGTAACCACTGATTGCTGTTAATGCTCTAGTGTGTGACTAGAGATTAACAATAGTAAGAGGTACTTAATAAAAGCTTGTTAAGAACCTTTCCAATGTCAGAAGGCTGCTTAACAAGCATGCGTTTTCCCCAAATTCGGAGAATAATCTCATTGATCCATACACTACAAGTCATTATCTTTTAAAAGTAAGACATAGACTGCATCAGAGAACATCTAGATCTTGGCAGTGTCCTCAACTCAGGCTGTAGAGGTGGAGTTTAACACAGGGTTATTGAAGGCTTCTACCCTGGACTCACCTATTTTACAACTGGCCCTGCTCACAGGTATGCTCAGAAGCTTGCTATAGCTTGTGTTTGAGGTCATGGGGTGGGAACACTGAGATTATTATTTAAATTCTCCTTGCAATCAAACCTCAGAGATAAACACAGAAGGTCACTATAACTTGTTTGGTACTCAGGAAAGTATGGTAATTATTTCTCAAATTTTCCTCACAATCAAACCTCAGAGGTATGCTCAGAAGTTCACTGTGGCATTTGTGGGTTGTGTTAGTGTGGCCATTATTTCTTTAACTTTTTACACAATCATACCTCACAGGTATGCACACATCATTATAGCTTGTGTAGGGGCAGTGTACTGTCTACGTGGAACCAGCTGGGATACATGTCGTGATGCCCGTGCACTGGCCCAACAATCAAGGAGCCTCAATCCTTACCACTAACACCAGTGAGGGGCGTCCACATAGGGAAAGGATAATAAATTCACACACATTAAAGTACAATTTCCCTTAAGAGCACACAGAGATCACAGTCAGTCTGAGGCTGGTTTCTCCCTTTCTCTCCAGATCCCTAATAAGACTCCCCACTGGCACAGCTATAGGGTCCAGATCTCAGCCTAGTGGGCAAGCAAAAACCTCCAGCACCCTCTCTGTCCAACCAGTGCTTCATGTCCCTGCCCGAGTAGCTGACACACACACACTTTCAGATAAGAGTTATATACAACCACACAGATACTCCTGGGGAAGGCTGGCACAGGTTCTCCAGCTGTGCCCCTTATCCCCAGACTATACGGTAGTACCACTTGCCACCACCCACTAATATTTATCAGCTACTAAAAGGCCCTTATGAAAGGGTATCCAATTATACTGTGCAATATTATTATCTAAATGGTAAGTGCAACTGAACAGTCAAGGCTTATTGGAGTAGCTTGGCAGTATCACTATATACATGCAATGTACTCCAGAGCTTAAATTATCTCTACACAAAACAGCCACAGTTGAAAGGTTTAAAAATATTTAATAATAAATAATAAAAACACAAGACAATACTTCTTACTACACAGTGATAGTCAAGAGTTCAGAGATCACAGAGAAATACTTAAAAATAATACAGCAGAAAAGTTCTGACATCAATACAGGAAAAAAAGAATCTAATATTCCTAGTTCCTAGCAATATCTAGGAAAAAACACAGTTCTAAAATAACCTTACATTTAGAACACAGGTAGAGTGCTGGTGAGTTGGATGTTCTCAAGACAAATGCTAAATGCTCTCATTCTTTCTGTCCTTAAATTGATAACACAGTACCACTGATTCATTTCAGATTACATCATTTCTGTCTGTTTCCCAGGCTAGCAGAAACTAAGAGGTTAATAGCCCTTTTGATATTGCAGCTGGTCAGGAAGTCAAAACTATAAAAAAAATTATGCATATCAATTCTAGCCATTAACTCCGGCCTCAAAATAATAGGCAGAATGCCTCCCTCTAGACATCTCGGCTCCGAGTTTTAGATCAAATAATTTCACAATCCTTGACTTATCAGCTTTCTTACAGCAGAGTGCACTGTTGTTACATTGTTTTCAGTTCAACATCCAATGCAATCTTTTCACATTTAAGAGAAGAAGCCTGTGGCTTACATTAATATTTACAAATGACAAAATTATCTACAAAATTATATGTAGCTAGGCTAGCAGCCTTCACCTATCTTCACAGATGTGATAACTTTTTCCTTTTTCTCACAATCCCATATCTGAAGTGCATACAGGTAGATAACTTTGTGAGGTAGGGGTAAGTTGGCATATAATGAATACTGATCTGTGATCAACAAGTTAAAATGTATTATGTTTTGGTTGTCAGATGGATAGCTAGATAATAGCTGTATCTCGTAGAGGCAGGGGTGATGAGGCAAGCTATATGGTGTGTGACAGCAGCAACTTGAAATAAATGACTGTGGCCATTTATCCATTCACTTTCATCCCAATCTAACATCAGATGGATACATAGAAGGTGACTTATCTTTTTTTCTTATTTTGACAGGGAGATAGAAACTATTCTAGGAAGTTACTTGTGTATTTTGCAAGCATTTATCATCTCAGAGGTGATATTAGAGTTTACACATAATCTGTGGAAGTCAAATGGATAATTAGGATGCAAGCTGACAGGGGGAGTGGCCTTAATGAAAGGGTATCACTGAAACCATTCTTGAAACTAGGAAGTGTGCGATGATAACACAGTTTCCTTTATTGTGTTATGTATATGTCATGTATTTTTTACATTTTTTGTTTATAATTTTTATGCATATTTAATGTATTGTGTATTTGTTAAATTTCTTGTTTATATTCATTGCTGCATTGTTTTAATGAGATAGCCTTTTTTTAATTGGTCATTTTAGATTAGGTCATTTTTTGGTTACAATGGTGACATTTTTTTTTTAGGTTCATAGGTTCATAGATTAGTACTAAGCTAACTGCCCTTGCGAGCCATTTTAAGCCTAGCCAATTATCCCTTGTGAGACTCAAACCCTGCACCTTGTGTTTGTAAGGCAAACACCTTAACCATTAGGCCACCCACCCACTTGGGCAATTGGTAGCAATTACTATTTAATTTGAATGTAACTACGTTTCCGAATGGTCTGAAGAAGCAATGGGTTGTCATTGCAAAAGCTCTCACCTCTTTTATATGGTCTATTAAAGAATTTTGTTTTTAGAACATTTTACTGTTTCCATTAGTCATTTATTGGCTTTTTGAATGCTGAAGGCTGGACCATATGGTGGACTCACCCTCTTTTTTAATTTTGTGGACAACTATTCTGGGGCAGTGTTACACTGCTGCAGCAGGAGCATATTTCCCATTTGCTCCCATAACCTCTGCACATGCCCAATGTCCTGTGGGCGAGAGTTGCAATGGTTGTCAGCACTTTACCACCACCTCATATGCTGATCTCAGCAGAACTGCCCCACCTACCAACATGCAGCACCATGAGATTTTTCCCAATGTCCACCAGGGAAATCAAGCTGCGCAAGTGAGTTATGAAAGGTTGTGCCCCCATCCTTCCACAGTTCCACTCAGGATAGGCTTGCCAATAGTCCCTGCCTGCGCCATCAAGCACCCAAGCTGCTATTGGAACATAGGTCATCTGGGCCATAGTCGGGGTTTTATTCCTCGATGCCACCAAGCAGGCAAGTACATTATTCAAAAGTACCTACACTTCCAATTATTATGCCAATAAGAAGAATTTGCTGGCACTGATGGTGTCATAAATTGTTACACCTGTCTTTAGTTTCCATTATGTCCTTCAGCTTCTCATCTTTTTTGTCAGCTCTATGATTATTCTTCCTGTTTTTATAGTCACTCCCATACAACTGGACTTGTGAGAACACTATACTTTCCTAAGAAAAAATGTTTGGCATAAACATCTCCACAGCTGCAGAAAGCTTGTCGCAAAGTAGGTAGTGATACATATCAAGATGTTGAGTCTAGTGCAGCTGAGAAAAATTTTTCCTGTAAAGTAAGATTCCAGTGATATCTGTTATATCTCACAGAGCACTTTGTGCTGTCTAAATATCTCATAATGTTTCATGCTGTAATGCTGCTGCCTAGTTAACCTCCCTGCATTAACAGGTCAACTAAACATTTGCAACAACTACATCGCTAAGAAGCCTTAATGTTCTTAATCTTATCATGTTGTTCATTTACAGTCCAAGGAAATCGTATGTTTTAATAAAACAGTCCTTCCTTTTTATCAATCCCATTACAAAGTCGCATCCTCATGCAGTCAGATCTAATATGACAAAGCTCACACACTTTTACCATAATAATCTCCTGGATATATGTGAATTTAACTGTTTGGATAAAATAAGCATATGCTTTATTTGGTGACCATGTGCTAAATTATAGTAAAGTATATACATACACTGGGATTCACTTTATATCCTCGAAATACTGAAATATTGAAATTCAATATTTTGAGACTATAAAGTCAAAACCTGAAAACAAAGAAAACTCAGAAGCGCAAAATTCAAAATCTCGCACACCAGAGATTTTGAATTAGCTCTTCTACTCTACACACACACACCTTCTTCCCCACACACAAACACAAGCTCTCTACTTAAATATTCTAACTCCGAGGTCACACTACATACAAACATACACAAAACACTACCAGACAAGCTACATTCTCCTCGCACACACATCACAGCAACAAAACACATTAACACACACCACAGCCTCTACCCAAAACCCTTAACAAATAAACACTTACCTGAATCCACAACCACAGCGAAACACTGGAAGCACTAATTCAAAATCTCTGGTGTGCGAGGTTTTGAATTTCGCACTTCTGAGGTTTTGTTGTTTTCAGGATTCTACTTTATGGGCTCGAAATACTGAATTTCGATATTCCAGTATTTCGAGCTTCTAAAGTGAATCCACGTACACTGTGATATAATGATGAATGCTCTATTGCTGTGTGTGTGTGAGTTTTATGTACTGTATGTACTATGTTCTATAGGTATATCTGAGCTTAACATGCTGTAAATACTATGTAATGGATGAAGCATGGTGCTTACACTCCAATATTGAGAAAAAGACAAACCAGTTAGGAGCTTCCACAGAGTAAGACCTGTGCTTAACAACTGTTAAGCACCCATGTTTCACCCATTAAAATCAGATGTTGAGCTAGGCCAGTAAATGACAGTGGCAGAATTAAAAACAAAATTGTTTCTGCCTGCTGCCTGTGCCAGTAATGTGTCCTTGACTTTTTGCACCATAAGAGAATTTGTTACATTGTCTTTCTGACAGCGTTTGCTAAGTGCTTTACAGCTCTGAAAGATGGCAAAACACTTAGTGCTCTTTAGGTCTGTAACTAGTAGTACATGGAGCAGATAAAGATATATGCACTATAAAGAATTAAGATAGGATTTCTGATAATAACTCATTATTATGTGTTCTTGACATGGATGTCAAGCTTTACCTCTTGTGCTTCGATCTTGTGGTGAATTTCTTGGCATACATGCCTCGAACACATAATAAACCAGTAATGATCAGTGACCTGATCATAATCCTCCATGTACTGCATGTAACATTGTAGTCACTTGTTAAATTATAAAGTTCTAAGTGTTATATGTCACATTTTGCTGTTAGCTCATTCAAATGTATGTAATGTGGAGCTTTTCTCTCAGGGTTCACTGCAGAAAAAGGGTTGTGTCTACTCAGACTTTCCTGTTAAACAAAGGCTACTTAATTAATTTAACAAATTAATTAATCTCTTTAAATTATTGTCTTGCCTCTTCAGATTAATGGGTCACTTTTTGGTCTTAATTACAAAGTTTTCCTTACTTTAATATACACACATTGTTTCTGAGGCAGGACCCACAAACCTTCCATTCTTCCATGGGCAGAGCACAACAGCTCACAAATTCCAAATGCTCAAAATACATCCAGGTGTTAAGGGTTTATCAGATTACCATGCCCCCTTCAGGCCATACTGCCACTGATTCTTGCAAGCTCCCTGAGAAGAAGAATCCCCAGTGTCAACCTGCCTCCTGTGAGTTTATAACTCTTCAAACCAGAACAGATTGTTCTTATATGATTGATCCTGCAGCCATTTGCTATAGCTAGCCTGTCCATTAGATGCAACCAACAACCAGCTAACAACCACCAGCGCCCCAGCAGGGCAAAACTCCATTCTCTTTCTCTAGTAGATTACTAGGAGATATGGTAAGACAGAAAGGATGTGTAAACACAGCAGTTATAGAGCTGCATTGAAAGGTAACAATTTGAAAGGTAGGGACTCACTACAACGAGTCTCGTAATGCTGACACTGAATGATTGAATATCTGGACTTACGTATACTTTTCTCAGAATAATCCCTTTTCCTCCAAAGTATGGTAATATATATATATATATATATATATATATATATATATATATTAAAAAAAACTGTGGGATGTGGGGCCTTGCCCCCACAAAAAAAGATGGTATTTTAGAAGAATAGCAGTGTTCAAGATTCCATCTTCTGCGTTTTCAGTGGGTTTTTTCTGTTTGTTGGCACTCAACAAATTTGAGAGGTGAGCTCATAGATTTTCCATAAACAGTTACACAGAAGAGCATGAACATGTCTAGCACTTAACAAAATGTCAATAACTGGTAAGAGGCAGCTATGACACTGACTTATAGTTGTGATACCAACTATATTAAAAACGTTCTATATATAAAAAATGCTGTATACTCCAGGGGAATCAAGAAGAATTCAATACTGAGGGCAATAAGCCCCACTTTATAAATAAATGTACCCTTAACTTGAAAGCAGTGGTAATATTTCTATTAATAATAAAAAAACAAGTACTTTCCCTGTTGTATGTGTAGAAACTGTAGATTTCTAAGTAGCCGTCCATACTTTTTGTTCCAACAGTGGAAAATTTACAGTATACTATGTAATTTTGTCTGTCAGTCAAGGAAAGTAGTTTATGTGGCAGCTCGTATGATGTGTGATTGTTTTACATGAGTGAGACCTGTGGAAAACAAGGCACAAGTATTACCTCTCAACCCCTTAGGGCAAGAAATCTGGACAAAGTCTAACAAAATGGTGGGACGAAGGCCCAAAAATAGAGACAGATTGTAAATATTGCTCTTATTAACTTAGAAAGGTGCTAGAGTAACAGAGTTTGTATTAACATAGATTTTCTGAAGGATATGAAGTCTGAAACTCGAGTATGTCATTATTTAGTGACTTCAATCCTCAGATCATCCCAGTGATTTCCCAGAAAACTACAAATTTTATAAGGAACAGACCAAAAATATGAGGCAAAAATCCTGACATTCTGTGAAAATTTGGACAGTTAGAAGTATGACAAGTATAATACAAATGCCTTATATAAGCATTCTAACGAATGTGTCATTTACAAAAACTTTCTTTTTTATATTTTAAAGCAAGTTGTTTTAAGTGCTAGTAGATGAGGAAATGCTTCTTGATTCAAATGAATATTCCTGACAGATTTTGCTGAATGTTTATATTTGAATGATGTGATTAACATCAAACGTGTTTAAAAAATCTAAATGTATTGACTATTCATTTTTATTGGCTGATTTCAGCACATTATTTTTAATACAAAGATATCTTTTTATTGTGAAATTTCTCAGTTTGAAAAGGTTCAGTTTATGAACAAAACTACTTACTGAATTTGTTTTTTTAACAGCTTTAATTTATAAAACATGCAACATTTTATTAAATTGCCACTTGTGATATAAGCAATCATACAGACATATAAATGAAAACAAACCACACTGACATAATTTCAATTGCAAACATTACGCATCACATATAATCTATCCAGTCACTGTTAGACAAACATTACTAGCTCATTCAAATCCTGCCTTATTTTAAACCTCATTCCTAGTCTGCATGTACTTCCCACAATTTCCATTTTGTCTATGTAATTTGCTCCTACCCTTTTCTAAACATCCCATTTCCACTTGTTTTATCTCTGTTGCTATATTCACTACCAAAAGTGGTATTTTCTTACGTACTGGCTCCCTCTGAAAGTACTTACTGAATTTGTAATTGGAAAACTAGATGTGGAATGTTTGAAATAATTTTGAAAGTGCAAATTGTTTTGACAGAAAAATAAAAAAAATACAGCACAAAAAATGAAGTGCTTATAACTGAGAAAATATGTGACTTCAGAGTTACAGAAAAGCCCCAGAACTTTCTGTGATCAAACATTCAGTCACCCCTATTTACTGTTCTTTGTTCATTATAGCTAGGTGAGTGAACACAGCAGACAACTAAGCTGGAAACCTGGAAACACCAGAAATGTCCAAGTTGAGTAGCACTTTTGAATGACACTACTGCAAGGTCATTTGCTCGTTTTCCAGAATATTGTGAGCAAAAGCATCTTATTACTTATATCTTGCCTTTAGTATGAAATAAGATGACAAAAAATAAATGCATGCATCAATGTTCCAAGGTGACAATGTGAGAGATTATGTAATAATAAAGTAGGTCTGGAATATTACATAAATGTACATAATTAGTATGATCCCACATCTGTGCAAATATGATAACAGGCATTGCCAGATCAATCTGCTGAAAACCGGTACTCTGCAGTACTTTGTAACTAATATATTCAACTCTGAGCTCTCCACAACCTGGAGAAATAGGCAAACATTTCCGTTGTGGCCAAGGATACAAATAAATGTACTGAAGTTTTGGAACAAACAGCAAAATACTATGCGGATAAATCCATGGCCGCAAAACGTATATATGTAACACAAAATCAGTAAATAAAGCGGTCGCCAAACGTACGACTCAATTATCATAAATATTTATTAAAAAAGAGTAACAAAATGGTAAGCGCTTTCACCACGTAACCGGTGGCTTCTTCACACCATTAACGGTGAACAGCATTAAAAACACATTTAAATAGCTTCCTTTTCTTTGATACAAATCACCTGCTGTCACTACTAGACTAGACTAGAGGAAATTTAGTCAGGGCACTGGGGAAATTCTATTACTCTTATCGGAGGCAAACACATCACTCCCATTTCTAGTGTGGAGGTGGCTGGGAGCAGTTTTGCAATGGAGGAGAAATGAGTGAGTGGTTCTAGTAGTGAGAAGCTTCCATTCATGATGGCAATCAGGTTTTGAATAAAAATGAAATGCAGAAAATGGAGTCCGATGGTTTAAAAGTGCAGAGAAGAGCAATAATATAGTAATAACCCATGCCTGGGTGTGGGTAATGCGGGATTTACACACGGTTGGCGTGGTTTGGTCCCGAGGTCGAAGCACGAGGGACCAAACAAAGACAACCGTGGGTAAATCCCGCATTACCCACACCCAAAAGTGGGTTATTGCTATTATACTATGACATTATTTAAAAAAAGAAATAATTACTTTTCTTAAATAATGGCATTGTATAATGCCTCTTTGCTGCCCTTCCGCAGCTGGCTGGTATCCGCGGCAGTTCTGATGTACTGCGCATGCCTATGCAGTACATCAAAGCTGTGGCCAAAAGCAACGGAGAAAGCAAGATCTCCGTTGCTTTTTACTGTTTCGCTATGTTAAATGGGTTTAACATAGCGAGACAGCTTTAAAAAAAGCAATGGAGATCTCCGTTGCTTTTTTTAAACCTGTGTCGCTATGTTAAACTCTTTTAACATAGTGAGACAGTGTTTAAAAGAGACTTATACTAATGGAAAAAGTCCAGGTGACCGGACCTTTTTCCATTAGTATAAGTCAATTTACAACGTGCACGCTGGCCAATCAGTGTGCACGTTTTGGAATATTAATGGGGGGTCATGGTATAATGTGGATTATACAAACAAGCAGCATTTAGCTGTTCCAGAGCATGTAGAATCACAACAGGAAGTAGTGATAATGATGATGACAGGTGGGCAAAAAGTCAAATGCAGCAGAGGACTGAGATAGTAAAAAGGTGTAGACTAGTGTAAGAAAAAGAAGTAAAAATGATTGGTTTCAGGATTTAAAGCACAGAATGTTAAGTCAGTCATTCATCTGGGCAAGGAGGCATTTGTTGTGATGCAACATTTGAATATGACTATTAAAAAGTTATAGCCACCACTGTGAAAAGAAAATGAATGTTTTTTGCAAGGAATGAATACGCCTTTTCTGGGCAAGGAACTTGGATAAAGAATACATATATATATATATATATATATATATATATATATATATATATATATATATATATATATATTGCAATTCAGGACAGATGAAATTGAAGACTGTAGTGTAAAGAATGTTTATAAATTGTATGAATTTGCTGGAAATGTTATTAAAAGAAAGATGATAGAAATGTTTGGAATGGTAGATGGAAGATAGAAGTTGGAATGAAAATGGAAATGATTCTGTGTTAAATCTTCTAGTTAGGTATATGTTGCTGGATTCAGAGGAACATTAAGATATATAAGACAACCAAAACGTGTTACCTTTAGTGGAATTCACCTCATTTAATAAATATATGTGACAATATTAGGCGCAATCAGTTTGAGGAAAACGACATATGGTAAAAAATACTAAAACAGAGTAACAGAATGAAAAAGCATGGAATCTACAGAAGAAATCATTGCAAAACAAGAGTAGGAAAATTAATCAAATGAAGAAAGGGGTGCTGGTCAGATAACAGAAGGTTATATTCATGGAAATGAGAATGCTGTGCAAGAGGTGCAAGGAGAAAACTGGAATATGTGGGAGCTGCTGGGGAATGAACAGTCAGATCTAGAGGAAGAAGGGGTAAGTAAGAGAGCAGGGAAAGAAATATCTATTGGAGAAAGGGTAAGAAAATGAAATTCTAAAATCCTTCATAGTTAAAAAGAAAGGTAAAGAGTTACTGACAATTCTGTTATCTTTATTACTAAAGGCTCGATATTGAGAACAAACAAAAGGGAAGGCAGTGGACACCTGGCAAACACAACTCCCAGTAAACTTGATAACATTGACTGCCTCATGTTTTTTTGTTTTTTTTTTACCTTGGGTAAGATTTTTACGGGTCTATATTAAAATTGCAAAGAGGCATTACATCGAACGCCTCTTCAGCGACACAAAGACTGATTGCACTAAACCGCTAACAGTCAAAACAGCAATTTCTTTCCCAGGGAAAGAAATTGCTAGCACCAAAAACACAATTTAAAACATAACTACCCCCCCTTACTAAATATACCAACTCCAAGATTGCACTACAGTGGGGTAAAGGGCAATGCTACACCTCATGCCAAGCGATTTTTTTTCCTGGGAAAAAAATTGCTGGCCTGAGCCTTCGCTATTTTCAGACTTCGGGCTATATGTGTCGGCGAAGATCCGATTTTTATACCAGGTGGGCTGGGGATGAACATGAACATGACTGCTTTTGTTTTTGAGGCATTAAGATGTGCACTCAGTTTTTAAATCCAGGATTTGATTTTTATGACTATAACATGATGATAAGAATTCTACAAGATAACTATGCAGGCAGGTGTACTATGGCAGGTGTAAGCTATGTTGTATAAATTAATTTTTCATGGGGTAACATTTTGCTTAACACGAGTGTGCCAAATGTCTCGTCTTCAAATACATAAATGAAATTAAAAGATAGAAGTGACCTGACAAATATATATATATATATATATATATATATATATATATAAAATGCATCTTTAATTCTATATGTAAGATATCTATACAACAGAAAAACAGAACTTTGGTAGGCAGTTCCAAAAATCTTAGTTTATCTCTGGTGTGAGGTTCCATTTGTTAAGTGGATACAATAATCATGTCTATACTAGAATTAATTGATGTTTTGCTGAACTGCTGGACTTTGCAGTGCTTTATCATTCTCCTGGGACCCCTACTGTTTGGCATATACTTCTCAGACGTACAGGCAAACACAGGAGGACTATGGTTAATCAAGTTTGCCGATGACTGCAAACTGGGAGCCATAACTGACTCTCCGGCTGACACGTACATTCTCCAAAAGGGCCTTACTAAGATGGACACCTGGTGTCAAAGTCATGGTCTCAAGCTAAATGCCAAAAAATGCATAGTCATCCCATTTGGGAAAAACAAAACCCATGAATTATCACATAGGTGGCAGCCCCCCTTAATGCAGAAATCCTTCTATGTAGCCCATCTAATTACTAAAGGGATTGCATCTAGAAATAAAGAGGTTATAGTGCCCCTCTACTCCTCACTCATCAGACCGATCATAGAGTACAATGCCCCATTTCAGATGTACCTCACAAGACACTTCCAACAGCTGGAAAGACCACAAAAGTACCTCACCAAGAGGATTACTGGCCTCAAACATATGTCCTATGCAGTCCGACTGGAAAAACTCTGGCTGCACTCAGTGGCATATCGCTTACTCAGATGTGATCTCTGCCTGACTTACAAAGCCATGTCCAACTCAGAATTGATGGACATGCTCCACCTAAAGAAATCCAAGTCACTGCAAGCCACTCACTCTAGTGAGCTAAACCTCACCACAACAATAAATAGAACATTCCTACGGAACAAAATATGGGCCAAATGGAGAGCCACTAAGAACGCTGCTGACCACTTATACTTTAAGCAATTAAGAAAAGCTACCAAAAAAGACATTTTGTTAGACAAAAAAAACTTCTATTCCAAACTACAACAATCACACTCTAAAAACCCTCAAAAGTTTTGGTCAGGCATTAATAAACTTCTGAAACCAGGGCAGACAAGAACTCCAGCCCCAAACTCCATTCCCCATGATAGTCCTTTGCTAATAGCCAACACTTTCAACAACTACTTCACTGAAGCAATTCAAACTCTAACAAAAACATTAACACCCACCACCCCCCCCTTCTTCTCAAAATACAAACAGTTCAATTCCCTTTTTACATTTACAACCTGTTCCAACTTCCTTCATCTGCAAACTCCTTCAGAAACTCAAACCTTGTACTCCCTCTGCTGATAACCTGCCAGCAGAATACCTTCAACTAGCTGCCAAAGCCTTAGCTTATCCAATATCCATCCTTATAAACAGAACAATCACGGAAGGTACCATCCCTTCCATATGGAAAGTATCCCATATAATTCCTTTGCATAAAGGAGGCAAATCCACTGACATTTCTAACTACCGACCAATTGCTCTACTCTCTCCATTGGCCAAAATAATGGAAAAATGTATCTACCATCAACTACTTCATCACCTGCTCCATAACAACTTACTTGCTAATTGTCAGCATGGCTTCAGGCCCTTTCATAGCACCACTACTGCCCTACTAAGCTTTACTGACTGTATTAACAGGAATCGAAATAATAACTCTCTCTCATCTGCTCTATTTATAGACCTATCAAAAGCTTTTGATATGGTCAACCATAGCTTACTTATTAGCACCCTAGAAGCCCAATCTCTTTCCCCACAAGCTATTCTTTGGTTTAAATCCTATCTAGAAAACAGACATCAAGCAGTGCTCTGGGACAATAATCTTTCTGCTCCCCTCCCTGTGAACACCGGTGTCCTTCAAGGCTCTATCCTAGGCCCTCTTCTTTTTTCTATTTTTATTAACAATCTCTACACTGTTGTTCCACAAGCCTCTTGTATACAATACGCTGATGACTCTACCCTTATCTGCACTGCTAAGTCCTCATCCTCTCTCCAAACCCTTACTCAAACTGTATTTAACTCTGTTGAAAAGTGGTTTACTGATCAATGCCTCCTCCTCAACCCCCCAAAAAACAAACTATTACTCTTCACTCCCACCCACAAATTTCCACAGATCCACTTCACTATCACCTCCTATAATGGAACTTGTATTTCCCCTGATCCTACTGCACGACTTCTGGGCATAACCATTGATCATAACCTCAACTTTGATGACCATATCAATAATACTATTCAAACTATCAATAAAAAACTAGGCTGTCTGTACAGAATCAAACCCTTCCTTACACAAATTGCAAGAACCACCATTGCCCAGGCTCATCTTTCTTCTACCCTATTCTATGCTTCTGCCATCTATACCAATCTATCTAAGCACAATCTTACCAAGCTTGAAACTAGCTATAATAATATAGTCAGATTTGCCACTGGCTCCCCCTATAGAACCCACCATCGTCTCAATCTTAAACAACTTGGATGGTTAGAAGTACAAAACCAACTACAATACAATCAACTTGTGATAACACAAAAAAATCTGTACCACCCTAATAATACTTCTATCCTCTTTAACCTGATCTCCCTATACAAAAATCTTACAACATTACGCTCAGCTAGTAAGTTACTTATTGCCAACAATAAATCCAACAACAAAGCTGGTGACTCACTCTTTACCAATGTCGTGGGCAGAATCTGGAACAACCTTCCTAAAACACTTAACTCTCTCTCATCTACTCCACTCTTTAAGAAACACCGCAAAGTTCATCTAAAAACACATTGGCTTTGTCCCTGCTCAAAGCCTGACTAAACATTACTTATCCTCCTTTCTCTTCCCCTTTTCCCCAGCCTCCTGGGATACTGCCCAACAGTTTTTAATTATTGTAAGCTAACTCTTTAACACTATTTATTCCAGCATACTCTCTCTCTCCCTCCTTGACTAAGTGATTGTTAAATTGTTTTTCAGATATTGTATAAACTTGTGATGATTGTACCAGATAATTCATGGCTTGTTGTTGCTTTAACCTATACCAAGACTCTGTTACATTGATCCCACTAATAACTTGTACTCTCTTTACAAACATTTTTTGCTTATAATGTATCTTAAGCTTTTTTTTTTTTTTTTTGACTATTGTATGTAGTAATCTTCTCATACTTGGAGCTTTTCTCCCCGGGCCTCTACTGAAAATGGATATGTATCCAGCTAGACTAGCCCGGTCAACAAATATAAAATAAAATAAAATAAATAAATAAATAAAATAAACATGCTGGAGAGATAAATTCCTGTCACAGAGACTCCCCATGCTTTGGAACAAAATTCCTAACTACATTAGGCAGAGCCCCTCACTAACATTCTTCAAGAGAAACCTTGACGAGTGGATGGGTAACAGAAAATACACCCCTGGGATCACTTCATTGGCTCTTCTTGACAGAGGCTCAGTTAATTAATCAATGGGGTGGCGAAAGCTGACACACTCTGGCTAGGCTTATAAATGCCCTTGGACAGATAGCCTAGTACCTACCTATGAACTTATGAACCTATTGTCTCATGAAGCAATTCATAAATAAGTTGTTTTTGTAGCTCACTATAATGCAAACTACATGCTGCTGGGTCATCACAGTATACAAGTATTGCCTCTATACTGTATATGCATAGGCATAACCAGAAGAGACAGGACAAATACCAAGTGACACAGCATGAGAAGCCAGCATTGTAAGCATCTGGAAGTACACCAGGCCCACCTGCCTATAATAACTATCCACATCATTAGACCCCTGACTAGAATAAGAGCTGCAGTGTAGCAGTATGATCACGTGCCATGATACTGTGATGTACACTTGACCCCAGTGCTACATGACTACATTTAGTGAGCCAGGAGCTAGGCTGTCATAACACAAAAGAATGTTCATTGTTATTCTGCCATGCTATATCATACTTAATGCCCACTTTGACTTTACATGTGCTTCAAAAATTGCTTTGCTTTTTACTACATTTTTTTCCAAGTAAGTTGAATATTTCTTTATTGTAATTTCTTAAATTTTATAGTTGCTGCGATCATCTACATGCTTTTCTAGCCTTGTTTACGTTTGTCTAAAACTACTACTTAGCTAAGATAATAGGATTTACAGTTTCTGAAAATAATTTTACTGGGCGACACATTATATGAAGTGTTTTGAAATTATATTCCAATGTATTTGTTATGGTATAATGGTTATTGTGCTTGTTTCACAGACACAAGGTTCAAGGTTTGATTTTTACCTTTGAAAGGAAAACTGGTTAGGTTCATATGCAAGTACTAGATTAGCTTCTTTTCCAGATCATTTTAAACCTATTATAATAATTTATTAATATTTATATATTAATATTAATATTTATTAATAATAAGCTGTTAATTTCTGTGAGTAGAATTATGGTAAAACTGGGATGATTTGTTTGTAACGTTTCATTTTTTTTTTCAAATGGATTACTAGATGGAGTATGACACCTTACTCTGAGTTTGAATTATGTTTGTATTACTTTATTTTTTTTGCTCCCTGTTCCCAAGTACAGTGCAACTTCTTTTACATGTTGTTTTCCTTTCACAGTAGGAGGAGGAGGATGTTGAATGCTTTCAGAAGCATGAAAGGCAAAAACTGAGGCACATGATGTGTGTAGATATGAGTACCAAATAAGTTCACAGGTAAGTAAGCGTTAGGCTAGTTGCCTCTCTGGGCCATTTTTCCTTTTAAAGTTGAGAATCGAATCCTGTACCTTCTGTCTGTGAGGTGGACATCGTAACCATTATACCAATCCCCAACCCACTCAGATGGTAATATCTGTGAGGTAATGGGGGGTATAATGCTCTAGTAGAACAACTTAAGCATTAGAATTGAAACCGGCACCATAAGCTTGGTGGATGTCCACTCCATCGAAGTTGTAGGTACTCTAGTAGTGGACTTTTACTGGAGACTTCCTTCATAATTTAACAAAATATACATCTTCCTGCATGCCTTTTGTGGTTGCATGTGTAAATATTGGGTGAAAACAGCGCAGTCAGGCTGATACATGAAGTAAGTGAGTAACCTATATTCAGGTAATTATTGATCAGAGTTAGGCTTGCTCATGTGGGTACTTTTCCAATAATAAAAAAAAAACCTACTAAGCTGTGCTGTTTGGCTTGTTCCAAAATGATCATAACAAAGTGGTGCTTGGAAAGATGGTTTTAGCATCTTTGGGTGGATACATATATTACCATATAAAACATACGCTTAAACAAGTGTCTGTTCCATGGATAGCTATAGAAACCGACAAAAATAATATGAAGTATGAGAGAGCACCAGAGTGTTGTTGAAGTTCTAGGTAATAAGAACTTTGGAGATTGGGTGTAATGGTTAAGGTGCTTGCCTTAGAAGCAGGAGGTGCAGGGTTTGATTCTCACATGGGGTAATTGGCTAGGCTTAAAATGGCCCATGAGGGCAGTTAGCCTAGTATTAAGCTATAAATCTATGAATCAAAATGCTCAAGATTTTTTAAAAATCCTAGTCCAGGTTAGGCAGAGTCCCTCATTGACTCTCTTCAAGAAGAATCTTGATGAGTGGATGGGAGATCGTAGGTTTACCCCGGGTATCACTTCTGTGTCACTGTTAGACAGAGGCACAGTATACTAACCTCATAAAAGGGCATAGCAAAATTATTTTAAAATGGGTGGCGAAAGCCAAACACACTCTGGCTAGGCTTATAAATGCCCTAGGGCAGATAGCCTAGTATGAACCTATGAACCTATGAACCTATAAGGTTCAAGTCTCATATGCTGCACTGTGGTATGCAATAATCAGGGGGAAAGTGTTTATATGAATCTCATATTTCCATCCTGCTCACTTGTTCACATGGTTGGCATAATGGTTAATGGTTAAGATCTTTACATCACAGATGCAAGGTACAGGGTTTGATTCTGACCTCTGGTTATTGGCTAAGTTTGTAATAGCCTGCAAACTGATAGCCTAGTATTAACCTATAATATGACATAAGGGACTTAATGGCTTATTGCACCATAAAATATATTTTTATTAATTCCATCCTTTGTATTTCTTTTTGATCTGGCCACCATTTAGTGCAATACAAGCCCTATTACTGTACCTTTTATCGAATTCTGTTTGCCAACTGGCCTTTCTTTTCCCATGCACATGGCTTTTTTTTTTCAGATGGACACAGTAGGCATAACGGTGTCTTTTCAGATCGGGGTGTCAGTGTTACGTGACCTGCAATAAGTTACATATCTTTTCCCATGCACATGGCCTTTTTTTCAGATGGACACAGTAGGCATAACGGTGCCTTTTCAGATTGGGGTGTCAGTGTTAAATGACCTGCAGTAAGTCACATATTATCCAGACAGGAACAGAAGGACTCAGACCCAACACTGTGTCATTTAACCTGTTAGCAGTACATAACACTACCTCTCTGTGTTCTACCACTAGAATTCGGCTGTTATAAAATTATCTCAATGTATCTCTGTCTTGGGAGATGGGGCACATCAAAGAGGAAGAATTACCTTATTCTAGTATAAATCAAAAGGGATGTAGTAGGGCTTGTCCCTTGTCCTTTTCATCCAGCAAGATAGGCTGCTTCCCATGTTCTGTAATGGAGTTTAAGTACACTATAATGCTAACATTTCTTGTTCACAGCATGCTTTCACATGCGGTTCTCTCAAACGTCCTTCAGTCTTCTATAAGAGTAAATAAAATCATGACTCAAATGGAATGCACAAAATACTAGAAAGCATGAATGTGAAATGCCCCTTCCAGCTCTCAACCAGCAGAAAGAAATTTACTTAAGGGATTTAGACAACTAATAAATACGCTTTTACCAAGGTTTCAGGCTTTTAAGTTGTTTTCTTCCTATACATATAGTTTTCCACTAGAGGGCAGTCAAGGAACATCATCAGTGTCTACTTAACAGCATTAATCTATAAAGCCATAAGACATTTAAGTAGCCTTTCTACCTACCCATAAAGAGAATTCAGAGCCTTGGCAATATTCATCAAACCTGTGTCACTGGTACTACATGCATCTAATTACTGCACCACTTGGAAGATACTTTTTTTAGAACCAAAAAAAACACAGGAGTAACTACTAGTGATTATGACTTGTGGCATGGTATTTCTTTACTACAACAAACCCATATTCCCATAGGAGCTTTTCAGTGAGTGGTACTTTTTTTTGAGTTGGGAAGCAGTAACAAAATGAAAAAAAAATCACAGGTATAACTAGAAGTAAAGTCTTAATGGAAATGAAAGAGAAAAATACAGTATGATTCTTTGGGGGGATAAACTCTTGGCAAACCTTGTAAGGGCCTCAGGGCCATTAGCCTAGTAACCTCCTATGATTCCATGAAGATTTACAGGTAGTCATGATGAAAAAGGGAAGAAAGTCATCAGGCACTTATTATTTGTGTTTCTGTGTTATCTTGTGACTGTAAAACATTCACAGTTGCCAGTGTTACAATAACCATGCTTCGGTGTTGAAGCATTTTTCTTGTTTCGCCAGTGCTTAACTACATCTGCTACCTGCTGTTTTCAAGTGCTGTAATGAAACTGGGCAGGAACGTAGGAATGGAATTCTTGTACTTTAAATATTTAAAATCAATAAACTTAGTAACAGTTTCAAAAGCTGCAGCCTTAAATAATTCTGTCACAAATTATGACTTGCATTTGTGTTACTGTCCTATAAATAATAGCATGTGTAAGAAATAGGTATGTTTCAATTCAGCAGTTGTTCATATTTATTTGCATTACAGTTGCTGTTCTTCTTGGCTGCTACCTGTAGTACAACTCATGAGTAGCATTATGTGTGCCAGATGAACCTTGGGAATGGGAGATAGTAGTTAAAGCAAAGGCTTTCACTAGCAGCTGAAACAACAGAAATGGCATCTGCTCATACCTGTTAGTATTCACTGTTCTAATAAAGTCCAACATTTTCATAGGTTCATAGGTTCATACTAGGCTATCTGCCCTAGGGCATTTATAAGCCTAGCCAGAATGTGTTTGGCTTTCGCCACCCATTTTAAATTTATTTTGCTGTGCCCTTTTTCGAGGTTAGTATACTATGCCTCTATCTAACAGTGACACAGAAGTGATACCCAGGGTAAACCTACGATCTCCCATCCACTCATCAAGATTCCTCTTGAAGAGAGTCAATGAGGGACTCTGCCTAACCTGGACTGGGATTTTATTCCAGAGTGAAGGGAGCCTCTGGGTTATGAATCTGTCCCTCCAGCATGTCCTATTTATTTCAGTGCTGAGGTTCAAGTCTCTCGAGTGCGTAGCTCGATGGGATTTGGATTTTCTGAGGTGCAGCATGTCCATTAATTCCGGGTTGGACATGGCTTTATACGTCAGGCACAGATCTCCTCTGAACAGGCGGTATGCCACTGAGTAGAGCTGGAGTTTCTTTAACCGGGCAGCATATGGCATCTGTTTGAGCCCTTTGATCCTCTTGGTGAGGTACTTTTGGGGTCTTTCCAGTTGCTGCAGGTGTCTGGTAAGGTACATCCCAAAAGGGGCATTGTACTCAATTATGGGCCTGATGAGGGATGAGTAAAGAGGCACGATGACCTCCCCTGATCTAGATGTGAATCCCTTCATGATTAGGTGGGCTATATAAAATGTTTTTCTAACCACTTTGGCCACGTGGTTGTCAAATGAGAGATTGCTATCAACTTGGGTCCCTTCTTCTGTACTTAATGGATTTCCACCTATGTGGTAATTTGTGGGCACTTTGTTTTTGCCAAAGGGGATGACTATACACTTTTTGGCATTTAGCTTGAGGCCATGGCTCTGGCACCAGTTGTCTGTTTCTATGAGGCCCTTTTGGAGGATGCTTGTGTCGGCTGGAGAGTCGATTATGGCACCCAGTTTGCAGTCATCTGCGAACTTGGTCAGCCACAGTCCTTCCGTGTTGGCCTGTACCTCCGAGAAATATATACCGAACAAGAGAGGTCCCAGGACTGAGCCTTGTGGGACACCACTTGTAACTGGTTTGGAGTCTGACATGGCTCCAGCAATTCTAACCATGTGGGTTCTGTCCTTGAGCCAGTTTGCAATCCATCTAGTGACATAGGGGTTTATATTTAAGCTGGTGAGCTTATCTATAATGCCCAAGTGGGGTATTGTATCGAAGGCTTTTGCGAGGTCCAGGTAGGCTGTGTGGACCACCTTCCCCTCGTCAATGGCCTTGGTGACTGTTTCAAAGAAATCAACCAGGTTTAAGAGGCAGGATCTGCCCTTAACAAAGCCGAACTGGGTAGGATCCAGTGTTTGTAGGTCCCCAATATCTTTATTTATGAGGTCCATGATGATCCTTTCCATAGCTTTGCAGACCAAGCTAGTCAGGCTTATGGGGTGATAGTTTCCAGGATCCGTTGAGGCACCACCTTTATGGCGAGGGACCACTGTTGCTGTACGCCACTCTTTGGGCACATATCCTGTAGTAAGGCTGAGATTGAACAGTAGTTTTATGTTTGGGTTTAGCTCTTCTTTGAGTTCATGTAGGACGCAGCCCGGGACACCATCTGGTCCCATTGATGCTGTGTTTTTTGCTTTGGAGAGGACAGGTGTTACCTGAGCATCTGAGCTGTCAGGGGCAGCACTCTGCTGGGATAGATATTTGCCCTTTTGGTGGGGAGGGGGGGGAGTTTGCGCTGAACCTGTCAGCTAGGATGTTGGCAATGTCAGTGGGTTCGGTGTATTTTTTGTCATTTTGGACTAATTCTGAGCATATCTGGGAATTACCACCCAGGTTCCTAACATAACTAAAGAAAGCCTTGTGATTATCCTTAGTGTCCTGTGCAATTTTTCTCTCGAAGCTGGCCTTAGACAATTTTATGTGTGCCCGTAGTTTTTTGCTAATAGTGATCAGTGATGCCATCCCTTTTGGGATTTTGCTTTATCATTTAGTAGCTTCCTCCTTCTATTGTATAGTTTGTTTATGGCTGGGGTCCACCAGACAGGACGTCTGCCTTTGGAGGATTGGGTCTTGGTTTTATTTGGGATCGCATGATCCATGCATTCCTGAAGGTGTTCATAGAATGCGTTTATAAAGGATTCTGCGGTCTGGGCTGTATTTTCCACAGGCCCGGGGGCTTTGAAGGATTCCACCTCAGTTTTAAGGAGTGTAAAATTTGCTTTAGAGAAGTTTTTCACTGTGGTTTTCTGGGCAGGGGTGGGGTTGGGATGTGAATATCCAGTGAGATTAGTTTATGGTCTGATCTTACCAGTGAGGGATACACTTCTGGTCTGGAGCATAGAGTCCCCATGTTGGTGATGATCAGGTCCAGTATGTTTTCCCCTCTTGTGGGAGTGGTAACAAGTTGTTCCATAGCATTTGAGTTTATAAATTCTAGGAACCTTTGGGCTAGGGTGTTGGAGCTAGAGTAATGCTCCCAGTCTATGTTTGGGTAGTTGAAGTCGCCCAATATAATGGTGTTTGGAGAGACCTTCATATTTTCCAGTGTTCTCAGGAAGGCCGAGTGGGGTTCCTGGTTTTGGGAGGGTGGTCTGTAGCAGGCTATACACTGGAAGGCAGTTTTACCCACTGTTAGTTGCACATGGATAGTCTCTGATGCTTCGTGCTTTGCCACCAACCTGGAGGTGTGGGTATCTTTGATGAATATCGATACTCCCCCTCCTTTTGTGGTTCGGTCCAAGTTTTGGGGCCGAAAAGCATGGTATGAGGTATAACCTGGTAGTGCTGGGGTGCTCTCGGGAGCCCTGAACCAGGTTTCTGTTACTGCACAGATATCAATGTTCTCCATGCTAAGGAGAGTTTCGAGTGCGTGCATCTTGGGGTTTAGACTTCTGGCGTTGAGTAGCATTACTCTTAGTTTCTTATCCCTTGTGATACCTATGGAGGTGGGTTTGTCTTTTGAGCCTTGCCTAAAAAAGGCACTATGGGGGTAGCAAGAGCCTTTGCCAATATCTGAAAGCCCAGGGGTGACAGGTGCAAGCCGTCCCTAGCGAAGCATCGTGGCTTGTCGAGCATATCATCCCAAGCTGACAGGCATTGGATCCCCTTTGAATGACACCAGTACTTAAGCCAATTGTTGAAATTGATCATCCTGTCTTCATATTGTGGCATCATTCTTGGTGAGGGTAAGATGCTACTCAAGGTCAGGGTCATACCGGCCTGGGCTACATGCTCAGAGAGCTCCTTTATGTCTCTTTTCATGTAGTCCAGGGAGGTGCATCTCAGGTCATTCACACCAGCATGGACAATGACTGAGTCATATTTGTACTTGCCTTGGAGTGACCTGAGTGCTTGTGTTATGTGGCGGATCCTAGCACCCAACAGGCTGCTCACCGTGACCCTCTCCTTGTTCAGCCTGGTGAGCGGGACGTCAGTGTGCCTGACGATAGAGTCACCTATTACAAGTGTATCAGGTGTGTTGTTTAGTCTTAAGGGCTGTGACTGTTTGGCACACTGGCTTTGTGAGATATGTGTTGCACGTGTTTTGTTTTGGGGTAGCGGCTGCTTGGGTGTCTGCTTTGGAGGTCTCTGCTGCTTGGCAGATCTTTATTTAGAGCCTCCAGTATGTTTTGTGTGATTATGTGTTTGGTTTGCTGTCGTGGTAGGTCTATGTGAGACTGGAATTGTAGTGAGTATGGTTTCCTTCTCCTCCTGACTGGTTATGCCAGTACTGAGTTGAGAGAGCTTAGCCTCCAGTTTGGCTATATGGTTGCATCTCTCACATGTGTTGGAATTTGTTGGGAGGAGGAGAGGGTTTTCTGTGTACATGAAGCAGTTGTAACATTGCCTCAAGATTCCCAGATTCACCAGCTGGACCGGAGAGGAGATTTTAACATGATTTGCATCCTTTTCATGGTAACCAGACTCATCAGCATCACTAATTATGCTGAATGCCAGGTATTTTATATTTTAATAAGCTTGTATTGTTAACCACTCATTTTGTGCAGCCTTTCTATGATAACTCCATGTTACCTAACTGTTGCACTGTTAATTTAGAAGTACTTCTTGATTCTACACTGCTTTAGCAGGGTCACTCACAAAGGACACAGAAAACCACACCATGGAGCAAGCCCTGTGATGTCTCATTCTTGTCTTATTATTTTAGAAAAGCCACTGTCTCCCACCCACCAGCCTTCTGAAAAAATGCTGATGTTCCCCACCACTCATCCACTGCTTTCCTACGTAGTCCCTTGTGTGGTGGCCTGTCAGCAGAAGACAGTATCTCTTACTGGCTATGTTTGATCCAAATGTCTGGTTGCTGGGTTACAGTGGGTATGAGAGGATTTTCTTACAACAAGTTGATGCCAGTGATAAGCACTATTAACCACACACTAAGGTGCCTCACCACCACGAGAATTTGATGTACAATGCAGTGATCCTTCCTTCTCTTTCCAACAGACATAATCACCATCATTTTAAGCATTTGTTAAAAAATGCAGTGAATAGAGTCACAGACTATATTTTTTTATTTTTCTGTGTTCAGTAAAATGTTTTAACAACGTGCTTATGTTGATGGTTTTGGTTTCTACATATATGTAGAAGGGAAGTGCATTATCAACCAAATGTTCTGACAGCTCCTGCTTAGGATTTCCCCCCCAAAATTCACTACTATAAGCATGTCTATTCTTCAGTTGCTGGTCCAATTTTTACTGAGGTTTTCTTGCTTATAAATACTACATATGACCACTTATAGAGCTTACTATATCTTTATTCTACTGAGTAATAGCTAGTACCAAGAAATGGTAGATTATGCTAACAGTCACCATCTGACTGTGGAGAAACATAACTTATCAGTGACCATAAAATTTTTTTTTCACAATACTGAAGCCCAAGTGGGTAGGTTTTGCCAAGAGTGGGTAAATCATGCTTAATCAGTAATTCTTGGTATGATCTAAAAGTCATTTAAAAATATTCCTTACCTTAATTAAATAGCACTATTGTATAATTGCTTTTTCTGTTGACACACACATCACTGTGCAAAGTGGAGACGTCCTGTCTACATAGTGAGCATGTGTATGTTTCTCTACATAGAAGCCCACTAACAATGAAGGGATAGGTTTGTAGCTCATGCCACTGATACTGTGGTACTAAATTATCACAACTATATTTTTCACTAATAATAAGGAGTGCCTTCTGTGTGGAGTCTGCATGTCCTCCCCATGGTTGGGTGGGCATTTGAAAGATGCGTAAATAGGCGTGCCTTCGTTGAAGGTTGGAAGTCGAGCTGGCACATCTGCGTTCATGAAAATCTACTGGCAGTCATTAGCAGACCGGACTTCCGCTGTGGCGACCCCTAACCAGGAAAAGCCGAAAAACAAACAACAACAACAACAACAAAAAAATCTCTCTTTGCAAGTGCATTACCAGAAGCAAACTTGTTGCACCTCCAACACAGTGACCCACCTAACCTCTCACCAGTGGGAGTTGCTGTACTCAGTTCCATCATTAGGATAATATATGCTAATGGTAGTTCATCCATGGTCATGGCAACTGGGTCAAAGCTTGTATTAATCAACACCTGCCATGACTGAAGAAGTCTGCATACATAGGCTGCATTGCTCCAGCAGCTACAGGTACGTTAGGGGCTGGCAAAGGAGTAGGAAATTGTGTGTGTGTGTGCGTGTATGTGTGCATGCGCATGCGTGTGTGTGTGTGTGCGTGTGTGCGCATGTGTGTGTGTGTGTGTGTTTGTGTGAAACAGTGCATGGAACCCACTATACCTCCCTTGATCACCTAGTAATACACAAGCAAATAAATTACTGATAAGTATAAAAAAAATTATTAAGGCAGAATCTGGACATTATTTTTTTTTGTATGAAAACAGAAGCTACCGCAAAAACAATAAGCAAATGGATGACAAAATCGCATCACTCAGCATGATGATGCATAGCCAGAAACTGGCAGTGGGCAAACCAGCGAAACAATTGTAGAAGATTTCTTAAACTTCTTTTTTTAATATACAGACAAAGACAATATCTATTTTTATAAAGTCCATATGGGTCCTTGTAAGATGAAAAACACAGATGTTATCAAAGGTAAGAAAAATCTTTACACACGACTTTTGTCTTGCTTTCCTATAAATGTGTTTTTGGTGTGGAAATTGTGTTATTTTTCTTAAGTTTGCTTTTCTGAACTTACCTCAAATGTCTTGACTGATGTATGTAGTGGATCTTTTTTGTGATTGTAATTGTAGTTTATTATAGCTAAAACATTGTTTAGCCAGTTAATAAGCCCTGTCTGAATGCTATTTTTAGAAGAGTTGTATAATATTTTACTTCTTTCAGGACTTGTAAATAAATTTCATCAAGTGTTTGTGATGTGTGCGATTGTTTTAGTGCTACCTATATACACAGCTGGTGAAATAAAGACACTCAGGGGCCAGTCCAGGTGCAATAGCAGCACTATTATTGCAGAAACTGCTGACGAAGTAAAAAACAAATGGCAGCCAGCATACAGGTTAACCTTATGGGTACTGCTACTTGAAGTGGTACTCACATTATACATTATATTCACGGCCGGCCTTAGGCATAGGCGAACTAGGCGACTGCCTAGGGTGCCATAAAGGCCAGCCTCTTAAAGGGCGCAGTTTTTATTTGTTTATTTTAATTAAGAAAGCATGCACTCTTCACTGCGCCCTGTTGAAGTGTAAAGCCCCATAGCGTGCGCTCTTCTCTGCGCCCTGTTGAAGTGTAAAGCTCCGTAAAGGCCAGCCTCTTAAAGGGCGCAGTTTTTATTTATTTGTGCATTTATTTTAATTGAGAAAGTATTGCTGCTGACATCATCGCATGTGGGGGCATGCGTGCGTCATGACATCTGCTTCATGAGGCCGACTGTCAGCCTGTTAGAATGTGGAATTTGGCTGAAGGGTGGGCTTGGACTGTGTGTACACTCTCTCTCTCTCTGTTTACTTCCTGTTCTCATTCTCCAACTGCCGTGGTGGTTGAACAGTGAGAGAATGAGAGTGAGTGAAGTTGAACTAAGTGCTTCAAGTGCGTGAACCCCCGTCTGAACCTGAACAGACCGTAACTTGTGGTAATTGTTCCACAAAATTCTACAACTATCATGTTGTACACACCAATAAATAGGAACTTAAGGCAGGGGTTAACAGTTGACAATTTGTTTTCTTTTTCTGACAGTTAAAGCTCCTGAGATAGATTATGTGCTGTTGCCATAAATTAGCCACAGTTATACCAGTTAACAAAGGTGAGAAAATGCACTAAATGTAAATATCAAGCTTGCTTTACTTCAAGTGAAGCATATGAAATGCTGTAAAAAATAAACGAGTCCTGCTAATCTTTCTTTTACTGACTTTTTTAGTTTTCTGCATGTACTTAAGAGTAAATTGAGTTATATTTTCAGACAGCATAACTGAAAATCAAATCTTAACAACAAATTAATACAGAACAGTGGTATTTTAGTTTATTGTTTTATATATTCTCAGATGCATTAAAGTGTCAGCTCATAATAACACTTGCATTGTTAGGCGTGCACCATAAAACGCCTCTGAATTTTCTTGTGGCTCACACACACTTTTCATGTTTTTTTTTGTTTTGGTGACAGCATTGACTTAAATGATGACTCACTTTATTTGTATACTTTGATTTGAGTATCCAGGAATCATTTTATAATTACTGAATTGTCAACAACTTAATGAACTCAACTAAAATGTTTAAAAAATAACTTTTATAGTTTTAATTTGGTTATTCTGCTATGTAGCTTTATATTGTCTCTCAAAGAACTGTGACAAGAATTTGATAAAGAAAGTATACTGGTCTGTGTGGAAACAAGACTGTGTATGTAAGTCATATATTCCACCCTTTACACTATATATTTATATAAACTAAATATATATATATATATATATATATATATATATATATATATAATTTACAGCCTTTATAAACTGTGCTAACTATATTTTGCTAGGGTCATCAAATGAAATACAAATCATATATGAATCTTATCAACATTTTCAATAGGCACTGCATAACATTTAGACGTTTGATGTATACACTTCCTCTTAAAGCAGCTGAAATTATCAACTATCAAGTAGAATAATCTGTCTTATAGACATCTTGATTTGCCTTCCATATCAAGTAGTTCTGCAGTCGTGATTGGTATCTGGAATTAAAGAAGTCAAGTCAGGTAATTAAATGCCACTATTAGGGGAGTGAGGAGAGTCATAAGCAGCTACAATATCTCATTTGGAAGGGCAATCTTGCTTTGAATTGGCACCATATTTCCTCATAATGTTTAACAGTCTGTATGACTTTCTTTACCTACCCACTACATTGTGAATATATTAGAGTGGCTGCAATATGATTGAATTCCCTTTCCTGTTGAAATTAATAACATTTTTGAGGTGCAAACCATATACCATTATCAGAAAAAATAATATATGGAACCCCTTCTCAAGAAAAAAATGTTTTAAGAAGCAATGAATACACATGGTAATATATCACACATATTTATGACGTTTGGATACTTTGAGTAATGGTCAGTACAAATTATATAATTACAGCCTTTAAAAGGACACAAGTCTGTAGCTACTTTGCTCCATGGCATGTCTGAAATTTCATGTGGAAGCATTTCATCTGTTGCATTGTTTTCTGAAACATACTGCAGATATGACAGTTTGGCACCATGATCTCAATTAATGTGATAAACCAGGTTGAAACATAATACCTTATGCTCTGCCTCTTAGCACGTTACTATTATAGGATGTGTCTTCCACACTTTATTTACAGTGTTAGCATGTAGTAGCTTGGGTATTATTATTTTGTTCAATTTGAATAACATACCTTGTAAAACATTTAATTTCATCATGGAATGAGTAGTACAGATTAGAAATGTAACATTTTTCTTCTGTCTCCCTCCTGACTGTACTATCTTTACCAGCATTTGCATTGCAATGCCCATATAAGCACACTGAATTAAATTCTGGGAGCCTTTCATCACACATTGATAAATAAGGAACAATAAATATCACTTCTAGCCCATGATCTAATAGGTATATCCAACCAAGAAAAACACATTAAAGCCATAAAACTATCCTTTTTTTCAAGATCAACTATATTAATGTAATAAAAAGAGGGATAAACATAAAGCCATAACCTATTCCAGTAAATAAGACATGATTGTAATTACTGAGGCATGGCACTTAAATTAAGTCATCCTACCAAGTTATAGAAAATAGAAATGTGTTAGAAATACAGTTGTGTAAGATATTACCATAACAGTAGATGTCCTACTTCTCACGTTGTGGTATTCTTTACTCTTGGGATATCCTGTCATGGATAGCCTAAAATCTATCTAGTACACTAAAGCCTTTACACCTTCCAGGTGTCATACATCAGACATCTGTCCTATGTGCAAGCCATAAAGTACATATGTGACGTAGACATGCCTTATCCTCAGAGCTGAAGTGCCCCAGGAGAACCAGAGAAACCCCAGAAAAACAACAGCATGCTCATCCAGGAGGGGAAACAGAAGGAGATAACAATGTAAGAGCAAACTTCTCGGCCAGTACTAGGGCAACAGAAAATAAAAGCAGGCAGCAGGGAGGGATGAAATACTGCAACAGCGAGAAGTAGGACATCTACTGTTATGGTAAGATCTTACATTACTGTACTACGTCCTTCCTTATCACAATTACAGTATTCTTTACTCTTGGAAGAGTAAAAAAAACCTACTGGAAAGTACAAGAGGAGGAAAGCAGACAATAGCCCTCCGCAAACCCATGAAGGATAGCCGAGGCAAATCCTGCCCTGGTCCTGAAAAAAATGACATCCAAACTTATGGTTGGTATAAGTGTGGACAGAAAACCAAGTAGCATCTTTCAAGATGGATCTAGTATCCAGACCCTTGAAAAAAATCACCAGAACAAGTTACCGTGCTGGTAAAATGAGCAGGAACAGGTGCTTTGCTGTAGCATAGACTAGATCCAGGCCTGCTGAATATAGCTTTGTTTATATGCTTGTTGTTTGTTTGCTTGTTATTTCCCTGGAACGCTAATTCCACCTAATACGCGGCTTCTCAGCGCTTCTGTGGCTCACTAGTGATATCTGCATTGCTTACTGTACTTATTTCCTTGTTTCACTTGAAAGAAAGTTACTGTTTGTCGTTTTTGCATTTAAGTTACCTGTTAACACATTGCACTTAAGTTACCTGGCACTTGCTCACTAAAGCAATTATATAAGTCAGCACTAAAAATTAAAAGCACTACACCCTCACTCCCCACTGGCCCTGATTTTCAATTATTAAGGAATTCCCAATATTATTCTAGCATGTCCAAAGGTCAGTTGTCAATCTCCTCTCCGGTCCAGCTGGTGAATGTGGGAATCTTGAGGCAATGTTACAACTGCCTCGTGTACACAGACAACCCTCTCCTCCTCCCAACAAATTCCAACACATGTGAGAGATGCAACCATATAGCCAAACTGGAGGCTAAGCTCTCTCAACTCAGTACTGGCATAACCAGTCAGGAGGAGAAGGAAACCATACTCACTACAATTCCAGTCACACATAGACCTACCACGACAGCAAACCAAACACATAATCACACAAAAACATACTCGGAGGCTCTAAATAAAGATCTGCCGAAGCAGCAGAGACCTCCAAAGCAGACACCCAAGCAGCCGCTACCCCAAAACAAAACACGTGCAACACATATCTCACAAAGCCAGTGTGCCAAACAGTCACAGCCCTTAAGACTAAACAACACACCTGATACACTTGTAATAGGTGACTCTATCGTCAGGCACACTGACGTCGCACTCACCTTGCTGAACAAGGAGAGGGTCACGGTGAGCAGCCTGTCGGGTGCTAGGATCCGCCACATAACACAAGCACTCAGGTCACTCCAAGGCAAGTACAAATATGACTCAGTCATTGTCCATGCTGGTGTGAATGACCTGAGACGTACCTCCCTGGACTACATGAAAAGAGACATAAAGGAGCTCTCTGAGCATGTAGCCCAGGCCGGTATGACCCTGACCTTGAGTAGCATCTTACCCTCACCAAGAATGATGCCACAATATGAAGACAAGATGATCAATTTCAACAATTGGCTTAAGTACTGGTGTCATTCAAAGGGGATCCAATGCCTGTCAGCTTGGGATGATATGCTCGACAAGCCACGATGCTTCGCTAGGGACGGCTTGCACCTGTCACCCCTGGGCTTCTGGATATTGGCAAAGGCTCTTGCTACCCCATAGTGCCTTTTTAGGCAAGGCTCAAAAGACAAACCCACCTCCATAGGTATCACAAGGGATAAGAAACTAAGAGTAATGCTGCTCAACGCCAGAAGTCTAAACCTCAAGATGCATGCACTCGAAACTCTCCTTAGCATGGAGAACATCGATATCTGTGCAGTAACAGAAACCTGGTTCAGGGCTCCCGAGAGCACCCCAGCACTACCAGGTTATACCTCATACCATGCTTTCGGCCCCAAAACTTGGACCGAACCACAAAAGGAGGGGGAGTATCGATATTCATTAAAGATACCCACACCTCCAGGTTGGTGGCAAAGCACAAAGCATCAGAGACTATCCATGTGCAACTAACAGTGGGTAAAACTGCCTTCCAGTTTATAGCCTGCTACAGACCACCCTCCCAAACCCAGGAACCCCACTCGGCCTTCCTGAGAACACTGGAAAATATGAAGGTCTCTCCAAACACCATTATATTGGGCGACTTCAACTACCCAAACATAGACTGGGAGCATTACTCTAGCTCCAACACCCTAGCCCAAAGGTTCCTAGAATTTATAAACTCAAATGCTATGGAACAACTTGTTACCACTCCCACAAGAGGGGAAAACATACTGGACCTGATCATCACCAACATGGGGACTCTATGCTCCAGACCAGAAGTGTATCCCTCACTGGTAAGATCAGACCATAAACTAATCTCACTGGATATTCACATCCCGACCCCACCCCCTGCCCAGAAAACCACAGTGAAAAACTTCTCTAAACCAAATTTTACACTCCACAAAACTGAGGTGGAATCCTTCAAAGCCCCCGGGCCTGTGGAAAATACGGCCCAGACCGCAGAATCCTTTATAAACGCATTCTATGAACACCTTCAGGAATGCATGGATCATGCGATCCCAAATAAAACCAAGACCCAATCCTCCAAAGGCAGACGTCCTGTCTGGTGGACCCCAGCCATAAACAAACTATACAATAGAAGGAGGAAGCTACTAAATGATAAAGCAAAATCCCAAAAAGGGAAGGCATCACTGATCAGTATTAGCAAAAACTACGGGCACACATAAAATTGTCTAAGGCCAGCTTCGAGAGAAAAATTGCACAGGACACTAAGGATAATCACAAGGCTTTCTTTAGTTATGTTAGGAACCTGGGTGGTAATTCCCAGATATGCTCAGAATTAGTCCAAAATGACAAAAATACACTGAACCCACAGACATTGCCAACATCCTAGCTGACAGGTTCAGCGCAAACTTCTCCCCTCCCACCAAAGGGCAAATATCTATCCCAGCAGAGTGCTGCCCCTGACATCTCAGATGCTCAGGTAAGAGCTGCCCTCTCCAAAGCAAAAACACAGCATCAATGGGACCAGATGGTGTCCCGGCTGCGTCCTACATGAACTCAAAGAAGAGCTAAACCCAAACATAAAACTACTGTTCAATCTCAGCCTTACT
The DNA here is from genome assembly GCF_019279795.1 of Protopterus annectens. Lineage (NCBI taxonomy): Eukaryota > Metazoa > Chordata > Ceratodontiformes > Protopteridae > Protopterus > Protopterus annectens. Next base: position 446,154,858 of record NC_056732.1, on the reverse strand, counting down.
ACAGGATATGTGCCCAAAGAGTGGCGTACAGCAACAGTGGTCCCTCTCCATAAAGGTGGTGCCTCAACGGATCCTGGAAACTATCGCCCCATAAGCCTGACTAGCTTGGTCTGCAAAGCTATGGAAAGGATCATCATGGACCTCATAAATAAAGATATTGGGGACCTACAAACACTGGATCCTACCCAGTTCGGCTTTGTTAAGGGCAGATCCTGCCTCTTAAACCTGGTTGATTTCTTTGAAACAGTCAACAAGGCCATTGACGAGGGGAAGGTGGTCCACACAGCCTACCTGGACCTCGCAAAAGCCTTCGATACAATACCCCACTCGGGCATTATAGATAAGCTCACCAGCTTAAATATAAACCCCTATGTCACTAGATGGATTGCAAACTGGCTCAAGGACAGAACCCACATGGTTAGAATTGCTGGAGCCATGTCAGACTCCAAACCAGTTGCAAGTGGTGTCCCACAAGGCTCAGTCCTGGGACCTCTCTTGTTCGGTATATATTTCTCGGAGGTACAGGCCAACACGGAAGGACTGTGGCTGACCAAGTTCGCAGATGACTGCAAACTGGGTGCCATAATCGACTCTCCAGCCGACACAAGCATCCTCCAAAAGGGCCTCATAGAAACAGACAACTGGTGCCAGTGCCATGGCCTCAAGCTAAATGCCAAAAAGTGTATAGTCATCCCCTTTGGCAAAAACAAAGTGCCCACAAATTACCACATAGGTGAAAATCCATTAAGTACAGAAGAAGTAATTAGGAACCTGGGGACCCAAGTTGATAGCAATCTCTCATTTGACAACCACGTGGCCAAAGTGGTTAGAAAAACATTTTATATAGCCCACATAATCATGAAGGGATTCACATCTAGATCAGGGGAGGTCATCGTGCCTCTTTACTCATCCCTCATCAGGCCCATAATTGAGTACAATGCCCCTTTTGGGATGTACCTTACCAGACACCTGCAGCAACTGGAAAGACCCCAAAAGTACCTCACCAAGAGGATCAAAGGGCTCAAACAGATGCCATATGCTGCCCGGTTAAAGAAACTCCAGCTCTACTCAGTGGCATACCGCCTGTTCAGAGGCGATCTGTGCCTGACGTATAAAGCCATGTCCAACCCGGAATTAATGGACATGCTGCACCTCAGAAAATCCAAATCCCATTGAGCTACGCGCTTGAGAGACTTGAACCTCAGCACTGAAATAAATAGGACATGCTGGAGGGACAGATTCATAACCCAGAGGCTCCCTTCACTCTGGAATAAAATCCCAGTCCAGGTTAGGCCCCTCATTGACTCTCTTCATGAGGAATCTTGATGAGTGGATGGGAGATCGTAGGTTTACCCCGGGTATCACTTCTGTGTCACTGTTAGACAGAGGCACAGTATACTAACCTCGAAAAAGGGCATAGCAAAATAAATTTAAAATGGGTGGCGAAAGCCAAACACATTCTGGCTAGGCTTATAAATGCCCTAGGGCAGATAGCCTAGTATGAACCTATGAACCTATGAAAAGAATAACACAAAGAAATGGCCTTAGAGATCCAGTTGGAGACAGTGTGCTTAGACACTGCCCAACCCAATTTTCTCTCATGAAAGGAAACAAAAAGTTGCTGAAATTTTCTGATGTATTTTGTCTTATCCAAGTAATATCCAAGATGTGTTGTACCTTCTCACTAGCAGATTGTGGAGAAAGAAAAAAGGAGGGAAGATGAATAGATGGATTCAAGGACAAATCATTAACCACCCTGTGAATAAAGGAAGAACTGGTACATTGGTACAAAGATACACCCTGTCTATGTTAAAAAACTAAAAAGGAGGAACTGCCATGAGGGCTTGGAGTTCAGAAACCCTCTTGATAGAGGTAAGAGCCATGAACAATGCAGTCTTCCAAGTACAATGTTGCAGGGAAGGAGAAGAGGCAGGCTGAAAGGGGCAGTCACTTTCTCAACTTTTCAAGAACAAAATGTAGGTTTCAAGAAACAGGAGTAAGCTTTCTTAGAAGCCTGATATGAAGGATGCCTTTTAGGCATTGTTTGACTTCAAAACAGGAAGCCAAAGGGAAACTCAAAGGCAGACAGGCAGAAATGGCTGACAAATGAGCTTTAACAAAACCCAAAGCATGTCCTTAGAAAACTAGTGTCTAAAAGGAATCAAAACCCTACCACCCAAAGTATTACATGAAATATGGACAAGTGAGGATGAATGAGAGACCCCTTGTTTTGTGTGAGAAGATCCACCCTATGAGGTAACTTGTTATGATTGCCCCTGGCCAGGTGAAAGGGAAGGGGGAACTAGTGCTGTCTGGGCCAAAAGGGAGTCACCAGCAGGATTTTGGACCTGTTCCACATAATCTTGTGGAGGACCTTTGCTAGCAGAGGAAGAGGAGGATAGGCATACAGAAACATCCTCTTCCAAGAAAAAGAAATGGCATCCACTTTCCAAACCAGTAGACTCGGAACTCTTGAACAGAACTAGAGAAGTTTTCTGTTCATAGGGGAGGTAAAAAGATATACTTGATGAGTACCCAACCAATGTAAAATGTTCAGAAAAACCTCCCTGTGAAGCATCCATTCGTGAGGATATGGCCTTAACCTGCATAAACAATCTGCCACTAGATTGTTCTCTGAAGGGATGTAAACCACGTGAAGAACCAAGTGATGCTGGATTTCAAAATCCCAAGCCTGAAGCATGCAAAGAATGTAAGACTTTGTTTCCACTGGTTGTTGATGTACCACATAACTATGGTACTGTCTATAAAAACATACAGAGGACCTGGAACCCAGCAAGTGTGAAAGGCCTGAAGACCTAGGATGAGAGCCCCCATCTTTTTGATGTTGATATGGTCTGACATCTGATGATGAGACCAAAGATCCTGAACTGTCAGATTGTTGGAGGAAGCACCCCAACCTTGATCAGAAGCATCCATGTACAGCTCTTGCATAAGAAGTGTAGCATGAAAAGGCAGACCTGGAGATCTGCTGAATCCACCAGTGGAATCTGAATTTGAGAAAGAGAGTGTAAAAGCGGGACTAGAAACTACAGACAGTGGCAGAATTGGAGCCAAACTGTCTTGAGATACCACTGAAATTTTCTTATGTGGAGTTTGGTAAAGGGAACCATGGGAATGGCAGATACCATAAACCAGGGCTCGGAAAAATACACTTGCAGGAAGAATTAGAAGATGAAGAAGAGATTGGAAATAAGCAGTCAAAGTGAAGACCTTGGGAGGTGGAAGAGAAGTCAGCATTGGAATGGTCTGAATCCTGTAACCCAAAAACACTTGGTCCTGAAAGGGCATCAATACTGACTTTTTAAGACTGAGAAATAATCCCAAAGTATAGTGAAGTGCAGATTCTGAAGCAGAAGATGTTGAGATGGGGCTTGAATCAGAAGGTTGTCCAGATAAGGGAATATTTGGATTCCCTGGATTCTGCAGAAAACGATCATAGTGGCCAGACATTTAGTAAATACCCATGGAGCTGTAGATAGACCAAAAGGCAAAGCTGAAAACTTATAATGAAAGGAAGAAACAGAGAAATGTAAAAACTTCCTGAAGAGAGGGTGAATAGCACTATGGAGGTAAGTATCCTTCAAATCCAAGGATACTAGAAAAGCCTGCATAAGCACAAGAGGGAACATGGTCTGAAAGGACACAATCCTGAAGGAAAGAACTTTGAGAAAGGTGTTGAGATATGATATGTCCAGAATGGGCCTTTATGTCCCCTTCTTCTTGGGAACCAGAACCATTCTGGAATAGAAACCTGTTCCCTGTTGAGAAAAGGAAACAGGTGGTATGGTTCCCTGTTCCTCCAGATCCTACAGGACAAGTGGAAAAGGAAGAGACTAGCAAGAAGGAAGCTAAGGGAGACCAGAAAATGGAGGAAGCTAAGGGAGACCAGAAAATGGAGGAAGGGACTTCCAAGCTGTACAATAACCATGTTAGATGACACAGTGAGCCCAGACATCTTTGGTTATCAGTTGCCAAATGGGAAAGGAAAGAGTTAGCCTGAGGGATAGAAGAGTCTGGCTGAAGGGAAAGGGGGGGGCTTTATGTCAGACAGAGGCAGATTTATCAAGAAAAGATTTTTGGTCTTTAGAATTCTGAGTGAGCTCATCCTGAAAAACCCATTTATAAACCATCTTACCCTAGCAAGTTGTCTAGGTTGCCTGTGGGCAAAGGAAGATTTTGAAGGGTAGTTTCTTCTGGAACTTAGGTACTGGAGAAATAAAAATTAGTTTAAGATCCTGCATAACCTTGCCCTTATCCTGCAGTGTTTTAAAGAATTCTGCAGCAGCAGTGCCAAAATATTCTGATTATCTAAGGGAGAATCTGAAGATTTGGCTATTTATCGTCAGGCAAAACCTACAGATGCAGTCATGAGTATCTCCTCATGACACAGTCAGATGCAGCTGCCCTAGAGGAGGCATCAGCTGCATCATAGCTGCTGCTGCATATATGGAATGGTGAATTACCTGAGAGGCAGAGCTCAGTAAAGAGAGAGGGACAAAGTCTTACTGTCCAAATCAGGCATGTCATTCAAAACCCCCCTGCTGGGATAGAAGAGCCAGGCTATTCTAATCATGTGGGTCTGATAATTAATGACTCTAACAGCCAAAGTAGCAGAAGTATACACTGTTTTCCCTAACCTTTCCATAGCATGGCTGTCCTTGTCAAAAGGCAGACACTTGGAAGAGGAATGCAGTTTTGATGGCTTATCTGTGGAAATGGAATCAACAGCAGGATCAGATGGCAGACTTATTTATATAAGTATTTATGATCCTCAGGTACATTATAGGTTCATAGGGTTCATAGGTAGGTACTAGGCTATTGGCCCTAGGGCCTATACAAGCCTAGCCAAAAAATACCCTAGCTTTTGCCACCCAAGAAAATTATTTTCCTGTGCCACTGTCGAACAGAGCCACAGAGGTGATCCCAGGGGTGAATTTCCTATTTCCCATCCAATCATCAAGATTTTTCTTGAAGAGTGCTAATGAGGAGCTTTGTTTGATATAGATAGGTAGTTTGTTCCAGAGTATGGGAAGTCTCTGGGACAGGAATCTATCTCTCCAGCATGTTCCATTTATTGTGGTGACAAGGTTTAGGTCTCTAGAATGTGTAGCTCAGAGGGATTGGGATTTCGTTAAGTGGAGCATGTCCAACAGCTCTGGGTTTGACATAGCTTTGTATGTTAGGCAGAGATTGCCTCTGATTAGGCAATATGTGACAGAGTAAAGCTGGAGTTTTCTGAGACGGTCTGCGTAGGGCATCTGTTTGAGGCTGATAATCCTCTTTGTGAGGTATTTCTACGGTCTTTCCAGTTGTTGTAGATGTCTTGTGAGATACATACCTAAAGTGGCGTTCTACTCTATAATGGGACTAATGAGTGATGAGTAGAGGGTAACAATGACCTCTTTTTTCTGGATGAGAAACCTTTTGTGATGAGGTGTGCCACGTAGAAGGATTTCCTGACTACTGTGGCTTTGTGATTATCAAAGGAGAGACTACTGTCCACCTGTGTCCCAAGGTCTCTTATCACACTTTCGGTGTTAAGTAGACAACCACCTATGTGGTAGCTCATGGGTACAGAGATTTTATCAAATGGGATGACAATGCAATTTTTGGCATTCAGCTTGAGGCCATGGCTTTGACATCAGGCATCTGTCTCAGTGAGGCCCTTTTGTAGCATGTCCACATCGTTAGGAGTTTCAATTATGGCTCCTACTTTGCAGTCATCTGCGAACTTTGCTAGCCAAAGACTTTCTGTGTTAGCCTGTACTTCAGAAAAGTAGATACCAAACAGGAGAGGACCCAGGACTGAACCCTGTGGTACTCCACTTGTCACTGGTCTGAAGTAGGATTTGGAGTCTGCTACTTTCACAGTGTGGGTTCTGTCAGTGAGCCAGTTGGCAACCCATCTTGTGACATAGGGATTTATACCTAGTTTAGTGAGTTTATCTATAATTCCAGAGTGGGGGATGATGTCAAAAGAATTGGCAAGATCTAGATAGGCTGTGTGAACCACCTTACCCTCAGCTACGGCTTTGGTGACTGCTTCAAAGAAGTCTATTAGTTTTAGGAGACATGATCTGCCTTTTACAAACCCAAACTGGGTGGGGTCCAGAGTTTGGAGATTACCACTGTCTTTGTTTATAAGTTCCATGATGATAAGTTCCATGATGATACGTTCCATGGCCTTGCAAACCAGGCTTGTTAGGCTAATGGGGAAGTATTTCCCGGGGGTCCATGGTGGCTCCCCCTTTGTGAAGTGGGATAACTGTCACAGTGTGCCATTCAGTGGGCACAAAGCCTGAGGTGAGACTATGATTGAACATGGTGCTTAGGTGGGGTGCCAGTTCACATTTGTAGTTCATGTAGAATGCAGCCTGGGATGTTGTCAGGTCCCATGGATGCTGTGTTCTTGGCTTTGGAGAGTGTGGTTTTTACCTGTGCAGCCATGATTACAGGAACTTTGCATTCTTCAGGTATAGAGATGGGCCCTTTAGGGGGTGAGAGGGGGTAAAGTTAGCACTGAACCTATCTGACTTCTTAGGGGCTGGAGATTGAGAGTCAGGAGCCCAAGAAGCTGATGTAAATGTGTCCAACAGGGCAGTAAAGACTGGAAGCACTGCAGAAGGTCAGTTTGAGTCCATTTGTAAAAGTTCATTTTATGTCTTTTGAACCTCTGATGCTTGAGAACAATTCATTTTACATCTTTTGAACCTCCGATGCCTGAGAACAATTCCATTTAAAGTGTTCCATCATACTGACCACTGTACCCCCCACAGGATAATTCCTCAAAAGGGGAATCAGGGGACAAAGAATCTTCTTCATCAAATCCCAAGGTCAAAGGAGAGTGTATTTATGAGGAATATGTTAAAGATTCTTCTCCAGAGTCCAAATCCTCATCAGAAGAAACAATATCCTAGGCATCTTAGATAGGGTGCTTGACCAGGGAGCAGCAAATGCAAGGGTAGACAATCCCTATGGAGGTTTCACAGCCATGAGGGCATTAAAAAGCCCTTGGGTAAAATCCTGCCACTCTTTGTGAGGGTTCTTAGCTACAGTAGCCACATGTTTTGCTTTGTGGCCCTTTTCTAAGGGAACATTTGCCTTGACAAATCTGGGAGGCTCATAACAAGGGTACTAGTCACCTCTTCCCTGACTGAAATTTGGGGAATATCCATAGGCCCTTCAGATATAATCAGCTGTGGTTCCACCTCAACGTCTGTACCAGATCCATGCACAGTCTCAGCAGACATGTAAGTAGGCAGTTGCATGTCAGCCTCTAACTGGATCGTGGCAGGGGAACTGGTATTAACAGCTGGTCTTTGGGTTCTTCATCCAACCCATGGAAGATTTCTGGTGGAGACTGGATAGCAGCAGCAGATTCAGAATGAGCTTTTCCAGCTTTTTTATTAAGAGACAGCCAAACTTCGGGGCAGGCAGATTTGTCCTTGGTACCCAAGGTTAGTAAATTCCAGATAAACTGAAAATGAAGACAAGTGGCTGTGGTGTGTCTTAGGGACAAATGTCTGACAGAAATCGCACCAAGTATGGTCATTCGTAGCACCCAAACAAAAATGGCACTACTTGTATTTGTCCATATGGGGAATCTGCCTCTCACACTCACATTTCCCCTTCCTGGATGACATAAAAAGAAATTACAAGGAGAAAAAAAGGAAAGGAAGGAATCCCAACGGTGCTCTTATCTGTAATTGACTTGGTAGAAGAACTAGCTCAGCAGATGGCATACAGACTGAATTCAGAAGCTGCATTCAGACTGGCAACAAAGAGGTGCTGGGGATTAGGTGTCCGTACATCACACATGTTCCTTACTCCTTGTGCATAGAACATAAATCTGATGTACGATGCCAGGAAGGTGTAAAGGCTTTAATATGCTGGCCAGATATTCAGCTATTCTCTGCAGGATATCCCACGAGTAAAGAATACTGCAACAGTGATAAGGACAGGCATCATGTAATAACATCTAAGGTTGGAGGTGGAGTTGATATATTCTATATTCATTCCTTTATAGTGAGACTAATAGATATAAATCAGAAATCAGAAACAAAGGACACATGTAGACAGTAATCTAGCTTTTGACCGTCATGTTTCCACAGTAGTGAGGAAATCATTCTATGTTATGCTGCTTATAAGTAAAGGTATGCCATCTAGGTCCAAGGAGGTCATTGTTCCATTGTATTCAGCATTCTTCAGACCTATCATTGAGTACAATGCCCCCTTTGGTATGTACCTAACCAAGCACATCCAACAACTGGAATGTCTACAGAGATTCCTCAGTAAAAGAATGCAGGGCATAATTAACATGTCCTAAACAGACCACCTCAAAGCCCTATCCCTGTATTCTGTCCCCTACAGGCTGCTGAGGGGAGATCTATGCATGGCATACAAGGCATTGTCAACCCCAATGTGATGGACCTCCTGCATATCTACAAAACAAACAGCACCAGATATATCCATTCTAAAGAATCCTTGCCTGTGATATGAATAGGATCTGCTGGAGAGACGGGTATGTATCCCAGAAACTACCCCATCTCTAGAACAGGCTTCCCATCCATGTGAAGCAGAGTTCTTCCCTAACCCAATTCAAGTGTAACTTGGATAATTGAATATGGGATAGGAAATGTATCCCTGGTTTAGCACCTGTGCTTCTAATGGACACAGGCAGCCTGTAATTGGTTCATCTTCCAGGCTTCTACTTGCAAATGTTTCATCTCCCAAGCCCCTGCTTACACTTATCAATGGTACCAGAACTTGCCAGAGATTTTGGATGCATGGCTAAGCTTAAAAAGACCCCAATAGTTTTTAGCCTAGTACACAGCTTTGAACCTAATGGCATTAGAGACACCCATTTCTCCTAAATCAGATTTGTGATTTGTTATCAGTCTCAAAATGTAAATAGTGAAATACTTTTGTTTTTTTTTTTTTTAAACAATCTTGCATGTCTGATAAATTACTGTCCAACTATTTTGGGGGGCGAATACCACATATAGGACAACACGCATACTCAGGAGTTTCTCATTCTGAAAATATTTTCTTGATTTAACTGTACTATTACCTAATGAATTGGACTTTGTGTTTTATTTAACAAGAATAGAGCCACTTGGGCCATCTTCTTCTTCTTTCGGCTTTTCCCGGTTAGGGGTTGCCACAGCGGATCACCTGTATGCTCATGATTGGCAGTGGAGTTTTCCAGTGTAGAGTTGCCAGCCCGGCGCCCAACCTTCCACAGAAGGCACACACATGCACACACTCACACCTATGGCCAATTTTAGATTGTCCAATCCACCTACAGCATGTCTTTGGGATATGGGAGGAAACCGGAGCACCCGGAGGAAACCCACGCAACCACAGGGAGGACATGCAGACTACACACAGAAGGCACCCCAGCCGAGAATCGAACCAGAGAACCTCTTGCTGTGAGGTGGCAATGCTAACCGCTGCACCACCGTGGCCGCCCTAATATATTGGTGGTAAATTCAGTATCAAGCATTCCAGGAAATTAGTTACATATAATTTAAATCTTCTGGATATGGAGAAGATGAAACTTAACAAAAGAGAAAGGAATGGAAATGATGTTCTTTAGGAGGATATTTAGCTTGGCACAATCTGATACTGTATGTAGCATTTGGAATGTACTTCAATCTGCAAATATGTGCAGACATGGAAAATTAAAACCGTAATAGCAATGCAGAAAAATAGCAAACATTAAAAAAAAGAAAGATATACTGTTTGTAGAAAACAGTAGTAAAAACAGGGTAAAGCAGACTTCTAGACTTTAAAAAAAGCTATTGTAGATGCCAAACAAAAAGCTTGCAGATTGTATGCCTAAAATAAAGGACAACAAAAAGACTTACATTAGATATGTAAATTTATAAACAAAAACAGTATTATATGGGAACCCTTTAATTTATTATGACACAGTGAATTCTAACTTGCCAACCATTATTGATATATTCAATGTACATTTTGTGGGTGTTCATATACCAAACACAGATATGGAAAAGTCTACACGACATGTTAAAGTTAGCGTGCACTATTTTTACTACCAAGATGGTGTTAAAATCTCTATCAAGTTTTAAATATACATCTACTTTGCAGCTTGACAACATATCTAGACAGTAGCTATATTTAACCCACTCCTACCAAAGGGTACTTTCCAAAATGAGTGGAGGCTATCTTATATTGTTCCAGTATATTACAAGAGACACAGCAGACTTAATGGATAATTTCTGGTTAATTAGTATAACATAATTCATTAGTAAGCATTTTGAAAGATTTCTAGTTAACATTATGAACTCCTAGAATGGATACTTTTCCCTACTGGATCTATTTCAGCAAGGATTTTTACATGTCCAGTCTACGCTTAGAAACTTATTTCTGTAATCCTGTATGCATAACCTTGAATTTGGGGCTGGGTGTTACAGAAGTGTTCCTTATAGTTAGCAAATGTCTTTAGTACATTGGATAATTAGGTTGTCATATGACATATGAAGTTAAGCAGTTTCAATAATGACATCATACAATGAGTGGAAAGCTGTTTAGATCATAGACTACAACTAGTTATTAAAACAAGGTTGTCATTCAAATTGGATTCCTATTAAAAAAGGTATACCTCAGAGGTTGGTACTATGTCCAATTTTATTTTAAAATGCTTTTTCTCTGTTCTGAGTAATTCCAAATTTTGGTCAAAATAATTACAATGATGATATCAAAATTGGAGTTGTGATTATGGGAAGTTCAGTTCAGACTGACTGGCAATCATTTCTGGTGCAATTGGTTATGCCAGTCTATGGTGGTGATGAATAGGAGAACATTACTAGTTCTTTAAGATTGAGAAACATTTTTTCCTGTGCTAGCTTTTAATGGCATAACCTGTTCTTTTCATGTAGTTTTCTCAATAGCACAAACTGTTCTGGGAGATAAGGTATGAAATTGTAGCTATTGCACCATATCCGGAACAAAATTCTAAACTGTCAGATGATCCCTTCATATTAGTGTTTGCTCTTCTTTTTTCTGGATCAGGTCAGATACCCTGACTTGTCATCATAACATGTCACATGTATCTGGTAGTTGTCTCAAGCACACACACACATACACACAATGGGCACCTGTCTCTAACTTCAGGTTCTTATATTTTAGACAATCAACTAACGCTTTCAGTCTCATGTCATACCACTTCCTTTGATTTTATCCCAAAATAATATGACATCTATAATGTTTAACACACGTTCAGACCTTCTATGACTTGTGCTAAAGTTCTCTGAAAAATCTCTGCCAATAAAAATATTCCAACTGACATTCCCAGATATCAGTACCTTCCCACTGGAGTATTACATGTACATAGGTTTGAAATGTTGAGTCAAGTTAAATTCATCAGAATGGCTGGTATTATCAAATACTGAGAAATAGTTAGCTCTAGGCATTAAGGAAACATCTTTCTCAGCTAGCTTTAGTGGGTAGTATTTTCTCAGAAATGCTTCATTCAAGTTTTAGGGCTCAACATTCTACTATGATCTTGTCTGATATGATTACTGTTGCCATACTGCTGAGTTATTGAATAGTGTCAATTTGTTTTACAGTCACAAGTATTTGCTTCATACATTGTAATTTCTGCTCAGTTTTATGTCTTAATCCTATATGATCCTTCCTGGTCAAAGACAAAAAGTAACTTATTGTCATTCAGACCATACACAAAAATGTATAGTCGAACAAAATTATGTTCCTCCAAGATCAATGTAAAAAAAAAAAAAACACCAAACACAAAAACAAATGCACATATATAACAACAGTGACACAGTGTCTGAGCCAACCGAGACACTGAATACTTCAATCCACCTCAGTCATGCACAATTCCATGGACTACAGCATCCCCTTCAAACACACTGCCATGAGTTTCCAGCCACACCATCGCCCTCTCCTTCTCTGACTCCATCAACATCTCAAGTCCAGTCCGGTCCCTTCAGTAGCACAGACCAAAAATAAATTCACACATAACTGACATACAAAGTCAGGCCATCACCTGACTTGCTGAATACAGTGCAACCACTGCTATCTGAAGGCCTGAACAGCCAGAACCAATCTAACAATCTATCCATCATCCTCACCATCCATTACAGTTACCGGTTCCACCTCTGACACCACTAGAATCCCAAATCCAGTCCGATTCCTCTGATCCAGTGAAATTCAGTCCGGTCCTTACAACAAGCATAGCAGACAAAAATCTGGCTTCCGCCCTCTGCGTTCAGTTCAGTTCTTCACTGAGGCCACTGTAGGCCCAAACTTCCACTAATCAGTCGGTTTCGCAAAAAAAATGGTGCATGAATAACTGGTAGAATTTATGGATTCATTTTTATACTTCATTGATCCAAGCCACGTAAAAGATCTGCAAGCTGTATTTGTGAAATATGCTGCATGAATGTGCAACTTATCTACTTCATAAGTTTTCAAACAGGTGTCTTGATTAACCTGCAAATCACTTCCTTTGTGAATGCATGAGTTAGTTGCCTCACAACCCTGCAAGCCATCCCTCTCTACTGTCCAGATTTTGACAGAATGTCAAGATTTTTGGCTCATATTTTTTATCTGTTTCTCATAAAATTTGAGATTTTCTGATAAAGCAATGAAGAGTGAAGTCACTAAATAATGACAGACATTGGAACTTCAGAAAATGCATGCTAACATCTCTTACTGCAGCAACTTTCTAAGTTTATAAATGCAATATTTACAATTAGTCCCTACTTTTGGGCTTTTGTCCCTCCATTATTTTGGTTTTGTCCAGATTTCTGAAGCCAAGAGGTTGAGAGATATGCTGCAAGCAATTGTTTTGACTAGAGTCATACAGCCCTTAGTGGAATGAGACTGCAGCTATACACTGTGTTTTCATTTCATGTGACTAAATGAATACACTGTGTATTTATTTAATCATATCAAAATGTCGCCAAGCCTTTCTGCCCAAAATATTAATAAAATCTGAAACAAAAGCTTGCAGGTTTTATTTTCATCAGCATAACACATTTTCTAACCTAGTGATATTCATTTAGGGTAAAAGAAAGCCAAAATGCGTAGGTTTAGACCCTTTACCATGCCTTTCAAGTGTGAATCTCTGAATGCACTTTTAGGATGTTACAGTCAGGATTGCATTTGCATTGGTATGAACTTGATGTTTTGCCATTAATATACATTTCTCTCTCTATGGATTTTTTGTTTATAGATCCCCCACTAGACAAAGTATTCACAGCATAAACATCAACTGCATTTATTTACAGCTCATATTTTGGTTCAGACATATATATGTCACTCAGTAGCTGAACAGTCATCAATTTGTATTTGTATCAGTTACTTAAAGACTTTGACATTAATTTTCTTTTAGTGTTCCACATCTTAGAGAAACTGTCCAGTTAACCACAATTTCTGAATTCTTTATTTCCTTCTGGAAAGATCTGCTTTCAGGAAGATAACCACGCATCAGGCAAATAGGCAATAAGGCTTTTCTGTTCAACTGAATGTCACTTATTTTTAACTGCACTATCATGACAATGAATCCTATATGACCTTTTAACATTCCTACAATTTTTAGCTTATTTTACATTACGTGGCAACACTGTGACCCCAACAGAGTCTGTTTCACCATTTTACCACATTTTTTGATTCATTTTAATTTTATACATATCCTGAACTCTATTTTTTGCATGTGTTTTAATTCTGCGGCACTCACAACTTTTTTCAAATGCAAGCTCATACTATGGCAAACATTTGCTTCTCATTCTGTCATTTTTAATGCCACAGACAATGCTTTCTCTCAGCAATGAATCATACAGCTCTCCTTTTGCTCTATCCATTACTTCAGCTGTAAAGGCAGTAACAGAGTCATTTGGACCTTAATTTGTAGTGACAAGTAAATGACAAATACATGGTGGATTCTTTTTCAGGCTAACAATGTTGTTTAAATTTGTCTTTAATAATGCACAGACCAGATTGCTGCTCTTTTTAAGATTAAATGTATTAAACACGTTTATGGAATCAATTTTCCAACAAGGTGGAATGTGGCAACTTATACCTCTTTATTTTATTAATTTTGTCAAAGTGTGATCTGATTTTAACTTTCTAAACTCACCTGGTATTCTACTGGTATCCACTGCATTTTTGTACCACTTTTTCATCAGTTTAACCACTAGGGGTAGAGTGTATGCTTGAGTTCCTTTGGCGAAATAATTTTTTACATTTCTTTGTTTTGGTCACTAAGGTCAAAACCACAGGTGCTACTTGATCCTGCTCTTACTCTGTATAATGCATGGGTATGTAGACCTATAATGCATGGGTTATAACAAAGACACTCAGGAGACAGAGGGGATGCATCTTTACTATTTACTATCATGGCAGCAACTTCTTCCTCATACGGAGTGGATCCTAAAATGTTCTGCCTTCCTACTTTCATTCTATCCACACAATGTCTTTGCACTAGATGCATTGTTGTTTGTCTATATTAAATCTTTGATGTTTCTTCCTATATCTACCCCTTGTCCAAAGTATTATTGTCTTAATTTTCCACTTCTTTTTAGTTTGTTCTCCAAACCCTCCCTCCTTCTTAGTTGCTGTACTACCCCATTCAGTGCAGCTGTCTCTTTTACATACAACACTGAATACTGTATTATCTGCAGTATACCTCTCAAACTCTTAGCACATGAAATCTGGGCAAAGCCTAAAATAATGAAGGGACAAAGGCCCAAAAATAGGGAAAGATTTTAAATATTACTCTTATCAACTCAGGACATTGTTATAATAACAGGATTTGTGTTAGCGTGCATTTTTCTGAAGGATATGAAGTTTCAAACTAGAGTGTATGCCATTATTTAGCAGCATCAATCCTCAGTGATTTGCCAGAAAACCTTACATTTTGTGTGGAACAGACCAAAATTGAGGGAAAAATCTGTACATTATGTGAAAATCTGGACAGCTGAGTGGTATGCAGTGCTGTTTTAACAGCATTAACATTAGTCACTAGTACATACACAGTGGGCTATATAACCTGCTACATGTTATCACACTAGCACAGTTCCCTGAAATACATACCTGTTATACCATTCATCAAGCTTTCCATATCTGTTTCTAGCACCTTGTCAAGAAACACTTTGCAAGTCACTTTACATAGGTTTCTTCTGAGCCTCTAAAATGTATCTTACACTATAATGTAGAATCACTTGAAAAAGGTGTTTACAGCATACATCATCTTTCAAATCCTACACTTATCTTTCTGATGCTTTAAATGTTATTTATAATTCAACCCTTTAGATGTGTCATAGAATGAGCATTGATATGGTATCAAAAATAACAAAAAATAACAATTTGAATGTATTATATAAGCACAATTTGAAATGCACATAATTTGACATTTATTTTTTCATTGCTAGATTACACACCGGTTAATGACAGAGGTGGCAGTAGGGATAATGATTTGAGCTATAGAGAATATAAGTCATAAATATTGCTATATGCCTGTAATGCTATATGTCTGAATTACAGTGTGAATTTTAAAAGTTTTTTTTTTTTACAGAAAAAACAGAAGTGTTATGCTGTCATATGATTAACCACATGACTATTTTCCCTTTATAAGAGTCTGAATATGAATGTTGAATTTAAGTCTGAAGATGTTTCAGTCTAATGTTTTAGGAATAAAATTGCTTAGTTTATTTTTATTTCTTTTAAATACTGTTCCAGAAAATATAAGAAATAGTGATGACTGTGAAAAAGAACTGAAATAACTGGCACTGAACATTTAGTTGCTTAAAGAAAACTATTACATTGTGGTCTCTCGTTTTTAAATCCACTTGCATTCACACGCACACAAAAAAAGTCTTGTCATTAGATTAAGCCAGGGGCATTAATCTAGACATTCACCCATGGAAAATAAAAGAAAACATTTCAATTCTACATATATTATAATCATTGCACTTTTACACCCCATCCCCCACCCCAGCAGCTCAAGAGTACAACCTATTGACTTAAATGCGCTTTTGTCCAGCCTTTCTTCCCCTTTTACACTGTAATGATGACATTTTAAAATTAAAAAAGAAAGAAGAAAAAAACACCTGTCTACTTTATTGTCTTTATCCCATACAACAATCATTGAAAACACTTTACTATATACATGGAAGGGTGTGCGCAGGCAGGTGCAAGGCGGTACACTTGCACCCCCCTGGAACTGTCTGGCCAGGAGACTAATTTTCTTTTAATTAAAAAAAATAAATTTTTTACAGTCATTCTGCTTTAAGAATGCCCTTTGTGTCCAGTCACATAGACGCTTCTGCATCTGTGCAACTGATGGTTTATGTCTCCATCTTCCGTGCCCATGCGGAATTTGAATTCCAGAAGACGTTTGGACTGCGGACGAAGGTACAAGTGAGAGGTAGGTGTATGCGTGTGTGTGTTTAAGTGTTTAAAAGGTGTGTGTGTAAGAGGGAGGTGGGTTGGTATGTGTGCTTGTATGTAAGCGGGGAGAAGGAGTGTATGTAAGAGGGGGAGGGTCATACATCACAATTATCCAAACTTCTGCCTCATATTTTTCGTTTGTTTCTCATAAAATTGTGCTTTTTCTGGCAAATCATTGAGGACTGAAGTCAGGAAATAATGGCAGACATTTAAGTTTTAAACTTCATATACTCAGGAAATGCATACTAATGCAAACCTTGTTGTTCTATCCACTTTCTAAGGAGGTAGAGGGATGTATGTGTGTGTCATACCACTCAACTGTACAGATTTTCACAGAATGTCCATATTTTTGCCTTATATTTTTGGTCTGTTCCTCATAAAAATTCTGTTTTTTTTTCTGGACAAATCACTGGGATGAGCTTACTAAATGATGACATGCATTTGAGTTTCAGAATTCATAGTCTTTAGAAAATGCATTCGGACACAAATCCTGTTATTCTAGCAACTTTCTAAATGTATCCCTAGTTTTGGGCCTTCGTCCTCAACATTATAACAGGCTTTGTCCAAATTTCTTGTGCTAAGAGATTGAGGTATGGTGTGTGTGTGTGTGTGTGTGTGTGTGTGTGTCTGTGTGTGAGAGAGAGAGAGTGAGTGAAATGTCCTAGTTACAGTTAGCAGGTGGACTTTATTTTCAAGTGCATTTTCAAGGAATTGTGAGGTTCAAGGTAAGAGACGTTTACTGCTGCTCATGGTAAGTCTGTTTCAAATGTGCATCTGTTTTGTTTAGTAAATGGTTTCATTATTGTGGTATAGAATTTTAAAGTAGTGTTAGTAGCACAGCAGTTGTATACTTGCATCTTGATGTAGACAGCTGTAGGTTCTACTTCCACAGCATATAGATGTGTATTTTAAGGGGGTGGGTTGCTGCTGTCCTGAGTATGTCCTCATTTGGATGAGATGCCTAGTAACTATGAACCTGTTTTGCAGCTTGTTACCCATTCCTTATTGCACTATACTAACTTACCATATTTTCTAATGTAACATAGGCAATTTATTCTTTAAGGGCAGCAGGCACTGAATTTGTAGATGAAACACTGAAATATAATTGTTTTCTAGCAACCACCTCTTCATTAGTTTCAGATCTCTTTAATGTAGAATTATTCAGATGACTTTTAATTCTGCAGAGATTGTGCATATTGACTGATATTGGTGGATTGTAATGACAGACGTCTGAGTGGCCTTTTATGGTTGAAATGTTCTGAACTGGGCAGTTTGTCATTATTGGTTCATATGTTTTGTTTCATTGCTTACTAGAAAAATGTTCAAAATTATAAATTTAAAACACACTCTAACAAGTGATGCTGTATTATACAAGGAATATAATTCAATTATTATATATTATAATTAATACAATCAGGAAGGTGAATCAAAGAATCTTTGTATGGTCCTAAAAATGTGTGCAAGAGGCCTATGATTTGAAAACAGCCCAAAGGTAAACTAAACCTCCCACTGACCAGATGCATTTTCTTTGAATGTGGGTTCCAATGCTGTTTCAGTGAATGTGAGTTTCAAAGGTAGAGAAATGTTAATGCTAAGTCTGTTTTCATTGTAAGACTATCGCTTTATTTAGCAAATGTCTATCAGTGTTTGTGCTATAAAATTTGAAATAAAAGTTGTAAATTAAAGCCAAATATCTGTATTCAGTGTAGAAGTAAAGCATAAAACAGTATGTACACTGGGAGTTTTGAACAGTGTTTATGGCAACTGGGGAGAAATAGCCAAGTAATGGGACACTGGAATGCCTGTATGAGGGGGGGCTGGCTGGGGGGACTGAGTAGGGGGCTCTGGGTTTGCACCCCCCTGCAAAAAATCCTGTGGGCTCCCCTAATCACATGCAATTTATTTCCAAAAATGTTTTATACAAATACTTTTAAGAACAAAAATTGTTTTACTTACAGTTACTTTTTCTCTCTGTCTCCCTCTTCTTTTTTTCTTCTGTTTTAGTATCCTTCCAAACATTAATTTCACAAACTGGGGCATATGCCTGTCAGTCCCCCTATAAGTTTAACAAAGTCTACACAAATTCAATCTTTCTCTGCAACTTTTTCTACTAAAGCCATATTTCACAAATGTGACTGATGCTTTATAGTTTCACATTTATTCAGTGATTTCAGTGTTGCCTGTCTTCTTCCTGTTCATCTCCATTTCGCAGTTCCAGAATCTGGTTCATGTCCAAGGTACTTCCGATTCTTGTAGTTGCCTCCTGTGCTTTCTTCTGTCTCTCAGTAGGCTTGCCACCTATCTGGTATTTTTTCAGACTATCTGGAAATCAGAACGATTCTCTGGTAGCCCAGAAAACGTTATACAAACTCCAGTACTCTATTTAGAAATGTGAACAGAATGCCAGAGTTTGTTAAAAAGCAAACTGTCTTTTTTTTACAAAAAGCATCATTAAAGCAATGCAGTGGACTCCGAGATACTCTACAACAACAAAAAACAGTAATGTACATAGATTAGGTGCACAAAAATGTACTAAAAGAGATGTTCCACCCTATGATTTACGTATTTATGTCATAAATAGGCATAGATGTGGGTGGAGATGGGTTGGGCCTGGGAGGAGTTACAGGTAGTGCAGGGGGCATGGCTTCGCTCTGGTTTTCTGCATTGCTAGAGGTGACAACCATATCTCTCAGGCATTTTCCTTTGGATCAGTGGAAAAGATTTCACTGGTAAAGTCTTTCTATGAGCCTTACCATCAGAAGAATGAAAAGCAGAGTCCCACTCTGTTTGCTGGCTTACCCCTTATTGGACAAACTTTTGTATTTCTCCATAGCCTATTCTGCATCAAAAAATTACTTTGATCTTACAGGAAAAAAATATTCTGAAGACAACTGGATACAGCAGCTTGAATTTCACAAGTGTCTCTTGACATTTCTTGATTGGTGGGATAAAACTGTCTGTCTTCTGTCTGGTGTACAGTGGATAATCATTTTCCATAAACACTCTACTGTCTCCAATTTTTAACATTCTGTCCTTCTGCCACGGTTTTGTCAGTATCAACTCCTTCTGCTGATATGATTGCATCTTTACTAATATAGGTATTGGCTACTTTCTTATTGCAAGATTTGGAGTATACACACAATGTGCCCTTTCAATTAACAAATCCTGCTGTGGAATACCAGTCCAGCCCAGTTACTTAATTGTGCCTTCATAAACTCAGAACAGTCTGTTCCTTTTATTTTTTCTAGTACAGCAGAAAATTTCACCTCTTATCTATGTGTGCTAACCTCTAACTCTACCATGTTTGAAACATCTTTTCTTCAGCTGTTTTACACTCAGCCAGCCTTTTCTTCATTTCGACCTCCGGTTTTTGCAGTTTTGTCAGTTCATCTGAATAGCTGTTTAAGGCTTCTTCCATATTTTCCAGCCTTCTGTTGCTTGAGTTGATATACTCTTTCAGTGTTTCATTTATTTTAATCATGTTGGAGCACGTTTGACATTTTTCTTCTAAATTACTGGAAGCCATCTCTTCTGCCAAAGCTGGGGCTTGAACTGCTTTTAGCTGAACAGCTGCAGGATTTTTCTCACTCATTGTTTTAATTTCACCATTTCTGGTTGTTTTTCACTGAGATTGTCTAAATTCCTTCTTTGCTGGCATCCAGGCAGTGTACTTACCAGCCAGTAACTAAATTTTACTCAAACTGACAATATCACTGCCTGTTGTAGGTCAGGTTCTTTTTTCACACTGTGAGAGCTGAAATCAAACTGTTGATCAGTGTGCAGCTATCTTGGAAGTCAGCCTTTGCTAATTCTTAATCAGAAATTTTAAGCACCTAATATGTACCTATGCTCATGTTCTTTCTTTTGGAATTTCCCATGCAATTTGTTTTTATATGTGCTGCTGATAGTTCTGTCTAACTTCTTTTGTCATGCATACAGTTTCTTTTGTCTTACAAGGAAGCATACTTTATTTTTCCTTTTTATTTGCTTTATAAACCTAACAGCCAGGGATGTCCACAACTGAATTCAATACCAGCCTGCCAAATGCTTGTTAAAAACGCTTATCTGTAAATAGTTTTTGCTCTGTTTTTTAGTAACAGTCTGCTCAAGTGCTTATTTAATTGTGTTAACTGAGACAAATGCTCGGATTTCTTTCAGAAAAGGGATCTACTAGTCCTCCGACTGTTAAATACGCTTATCTGCACATAATGCTCTGCTTTTAGTAACATCCTGCTCAATTGCTTATTATTGTGTTCATTTGGACAACTGTTCGGATTTCTTTCAGAAAAGGGATTTACTAGTCCACCAACTGCTTGAAGCGTACTACCTGTTTAAACTGTTTAATTTGAAAACCTGCTCATATAGTTTTCAGAAAACAGTCTGCATATTGCCTTTTGGTCGTGTTTTGATTGAAGCCTAACACTTATTTAATGTGTTTTATTTGTAAATAGCTCCTCTGGTACTTTTAAAGAATGGTTCGCTTATTGCTTCTACTATGTTATTATGCAAATGCTCCGATGCTTTTAGACAATGATTTTAACCCCGAGGTTACCAATTGATTTTTTTTTCTTTGAACTGCTTTCTATCCGCTGAACTAGGTAAAATGGGTGCCGCTCAGCTTTTCCTACCACGCTGAGTGGTTTGGGACCATTTTACCTACCCTCGTCACTTAATAAGTGACCATTTTTCCTTTTTCTTTTGCTCATGCCCAAGAACTCTACTTTACCAGTGACCATTCCACCTGTACACTGCTAGTGCCCAAGGGGTCTACGAGCTCCATGAGTGCTGCTGGTGCTTTTCTAAATACTAATTATACTTTTTGCCTCAGACACCAATTCCCGCCTTGGTAAAGCTGCTAGTGCTCAAGAGTTCTGCGAGCTCTGCGAGTACTGCAGGAGCTTTCTAAACCTTAATTTTTACTTTATTTTCACCACAGACTCCAAATTCCCACCTTTAGATAATAGCCTTCCCAGATGAGCTATCCGCTGCTTATACTGCAGCCTACAACTGTAGACTTGCTCTTCTTTCTTCAATAATCACCTTTCTAAGTCCATTCAATAACCTCCAAAGCCTGCTGGTTTACTCTTTAACTTAACTGGAACACCTTTGAATGCCACCCCAAAGGCCAAATTGTTATTCTACCCCTTTACTTTTGAACGCTATTCCTACAAGGCGTCGTTCTCAACTACCCCAGAGCCTGCTTTTTGATACCTTTTGTCTAAGAACACCCCCTCAGGAGCTCAGAGTAATACTTTTCCCAGCTAATGCTCCCATTAATCACACTTTTTGTCACATTGTAGCATAAAATCGCTACCGATTGCTTTTCCCACATTTCCTGACTTTTCTCCTTTATAGGCATTCTATAGAGCCTTACCTATCTGTTTTAACCAACAGCAAGTCTCTATTTTTACTTAAACATAACTCAATGTTTTGCTTTCCTCATTTAGTTAATAGTTATATAGTCTAACCTTTTATTGAACGGGGCATTTTATAGAGCCCTACCTTTTCTGTTTAACCAACAGCAGTCTAGCCACTTACTGAACAGCTAAAATGTACATAATGCCTAGTAATTTTTTCCATAAAACCTGATAGGTTGTCTGGGATTTTTTTCTATTTTTTTCTACTTAACTGCCTAAACTAATGTTTGTCCAAGATTCTCAGTCTATGATATTCCTTGCTTTGACAGTATCTACATACTTCATACTTACAGTGCCTGCCATGCGCTTGTATATTTTATAGAGGTATACTACTTTCATAACCTTGTTTCAAATGTATCTGTTTGCCTGAAATTGATACTGTGTTAATATTCCTGTAATTTTATCTGCTGTATTGCATAACTGCATTTTGACTCTAATTGTACTGGATGATAGCAATAAACATAAGGTTTTCTATGCTGCATTTCTCTCCCTGCCTTTTCTAGCATTCCCCCTCAATAACTGCTTTCCTCTATCTTCACCTTCAATTTTCAATAACTGTTTTTCTCTATCTTTACCTTACAATTTTAACTCTCCCTCAAACATACCCTCCTTCTAGATCTATCCTCTTTGTTTTCAAGTTTTCCTCCTTATTCTACACTAACTCTTACTATCTACATTCCTCCTCTTCCTCTTCTCTCCCTACTTCTTACATTTGCCTCCTCTCTCCCCCAAATACTTATTTTGTTTATTTTCCCCTCTCTCTCTCTCTACAGTACTCCACCCCTGAAGGTCCTGCTCTACCTCCCAAACATACAGACTACCTCCTGCAAAAGCTCAGTCAGCTCAACTGGACTTATTCTGCTTACTAAACTGGGATCTCCTTGAAAAGGAACATCAGAGTGGAATCCCTAAAATATCTTTCAGTAAATGTATGTAGCCTTATACCTATCTAAGCTTCCATATTAGTTAGCCGGTCCCTCTGTGAGCGTGACACAGTAGCCTACCGTAGACCACAAAAACTCCCCTCTCAGTGGTACTTACTGACCTCCGGCCCCCTATCCCTTTTCTGTACCCCTCTGAAGACTTACCCTTTAGCCCCTTTTGTTTTCCCTCTACCCTTGAGCTTTTGTCCATTTGCTCTATTCTTTACTCCCTATCATTATCTGCCTGCCATTTTCTCCTTTCTCCACCAGGTGGTAGCACTATTCCATGTTTGCCTGCTCCTACTCCATTCTAATCTTTTACTCCAACTTCACCTCTAAATCCTTTGAAAGCCAAACCTCCCCTTATTTTACTCCACTTTCCCCACCTTTATATTTTTCTATTTCCCCCGAGTTGCTCAAATCCTACTTACTTCCACCCAGTCTTTCTGTACTTCTACCTACTTACCTCAGCTCCAACCCGCAGTGGCTGATACTTTTTCAGCTGGACTCCTCTGCCCTGTTGCTCTATCCCGCTCCATTCGCCCTGCGGGCTCACTCCGCTCCCCTACCCTGCCCCCAATTACCACCCGCCCCCAGTGGTCCTACATTTATTTGTCATCCCATACTCCCTCCCACTTACATCACCCAATCCCCTCACAAGATTACTCCACCCACTTTCCCCAAAACTACCTCCCCCTCCATCAACCTTATCATTTTAAGCTACCCTCCCTCCCATCCACCTGCCTTACCTAACTCTATCTAACCTACAATTTTTTTTCACCTCTAATCAAACTTTCATTCTATGATGCCTTCCATTCCTACTATAATCCTTGCCCCTGCACTACTCCTACTCCTTATTCTTCTTCCTCTATACCATTCCACCTCTTATACCAACTTTCACCTAAACCCTCCATATCCACCTCCACCCCCATACCCTACAAATCATTACCACAATATCTCTGCCTCTTTAACTCCATTTCACCCCTCCTTTCTATTAACATTAAAACTCTTCCAAATCCCAAATGAATACTACAAACCTAAACCCACCCCCTACCATCCTTTCCCTAACAAACTAAAGCCTAACAAACTTACTTACCTTCTCTCTTTCCTCTGCTTAGCAGGCGACATTCATCCCAACCCTGGACCAAACATGTCTCAAACAAATAACCATAACTTCAACAAAAAACAAATTGTAAAGACCTCAAATTTCTCACCATCAACGCCCAAAGATTAACTAATAAAATCACCCTCTTTCATGCCTGGCTAAACCATAATTCACCTGATATTGTAGCCATCTCTGAAACCTGGTTAAAACCACACATAACCGACACTGAATTCCTTCCCCCCGGTTTTCAATCCCTCCGATCTGACCGCATAAATAAAAGTGGTGGTGGTGTAGCACTAATCTACGCTAATCACTTATCCATCACTCCCTTCCCATATCCTATCCCTTCCTTTCATAATGCTGAACTAGTAACCGGCCTTCTAAAATTAAATGACCATAAAAGTATCTGCATCATCTCCCTTTACATTCCTCCTGGTAACAACACCGATACCTTGGAAGACATCCTCTCTTGGTCCTCCTCAAATATTAAACATGAAACTTACATTATGGGAGATGTAAATATTAACTGGCAAAAAATCAGTGACCATAATCCCACCTTATCTATCAATCTTTTCAATTTCACGCAACTTATTAACTCTACCACTAGGCCCAACAAAACTAACCTCACAGGCTCCATCCTAGACTGGATCCTGGTGTCTCATCCGAACAGAACCACAACATCTGGTGTCATTCCAGACACTCTAGGAGACCACCTCCCTGCCTTCACCCATAGAACAACACCCTCTTCCTCCTTCTCCCACATACTCTTACACACTTGCAACTTAACCAACTTTAACCCCTCCACCTTCTCCAACTCCCACAAAATCGCTAACTGGAACCCACTAAAAACCCTACCCCCTAGATGAAGCCATTGATTTCTTCAACTCCAAATTCCTTATTGTCCTAAACTCCTTAGCTCCAATCCGTACTAAAAGAGTCAAAGTCAAGACTGCCCCTTGGCTTACTAAAGAAACCAAGAAAATTATGCAACAAACAGATAAATCTTGGAAAAACTATCGCCATCATAAACAACCTGAATACTTACTTAAATACAAACAGTTACGAAACCTAGCCAAAAACCATGTCACAACAGATAAAAAGTCTCACTACAACTATTTACAAATAAATCATGCAAAAAAAAACAAACAATTCTGGAATTCTATTAACTCTCTTCTTAAGCCTGGTACAACAAACAACCCTTGCCCTTATAGTAGCAAATCTGACCAAGAAATTGCCAATCTATTCAACTCCTTCTTCACCTCTTCTATTGCTGAGCTAACCAAAACCTTCCCTAACAACATCCCCCATCCCCCTCTTCCCAAGTCTCGACATCCTCACCTCCCTCTCCCCCTCCCTATCTTTGAACTTAAACCTGTAACCACCCACTTTATAAAAAAACTTCTCTCCAAACTCAAACCTTGCACCAATGCCCCTGACAACATCCCCTCCTCCTTCTTAAAAATTGCCTCCAACAGTATTGCTCTCCCTATTAGCATCCTGATAAATAGATCTCTTCTCGAGTCCTGTGTACCCAAACTATGGCGCTCTGCTTTTATTCTCCCACTCCACAAAGGTGGCAAAAATTGTAACTTCTCTAACTTCCACCCCATAGCCATCCTCTCTCCTATCTCAAAAATTCTTGAAAAATGCATCCACCTGCAGCTCATGCCATTCCTAACCGAACACCAGCTGCTCTCTCCTACCCAACACAGTTTCCGCCCTGGGCATAATACAAACACAGCCCTTTTCTCCTTTTTACACTCTGTCAATTCAGCTTGAGACTCTGGTAACTTAGTTTCATCTGTTCTCTTAGATCTATCTAAAGCTTTCGATACCATCTCCCACTCCCATCTACTAAATCATCTATCTAACCTCAACATCTCCCCAAAAACTATATCCTGGTTTTCCAGCTACCTTTCTGACAGGTCCCAAGCAGTGAAATGGGGCCAAGCCTCCTCCAGCTTCCTTTCTACCCCCACAGGAGTTCCCCAAGGCTCCATACTTGGCCCTCTGCTATTTAACATCTTCATTAATGATTTCCACAAAGTTATTCCCAATACCAAAATTGTCCAATACGCAGACGACTCTACTTTGATCTGCTCTGCTTCCAACTTTAAAGAACTCCAATCTCTAACTCAAACCACCTTCGCAACCACTGAAAAATGGATGCACCAAAATCACCTCTCACTTAACGCTAACAAAACTAAGATTCTTCTTTTCACCCACTCAAATTCCACCACCACCGAAAAAAATTAATTTCAAATTTCTTGCCTTAACAACTCCATCATTAAAACCGTTCCCTCCGCTAAACTCCTAGCGGTCACAATCGATGAACACTTAAAATTCAATACCCATATCCAACTTAACATCAAGAAAACCAATATAAAACTCGGCCTACTGTACAGAAATAATCAATTCCTCTCCCCCCTCTACTCGACATATCTTAGCCACTACATATCTCTTCCCATCCCTTCTATATGGTGCCCCTCTGCTTACAAATCTATCTTCTACCCTAACCTCCAAACTGGGAGTATGCTACAATAAAATTTCCAAATTTGCCACCAAGGCAAATTCCCTCTCTCATCACTGCACATCCCTACAAACTCTAAATTGGCTTGAACTCCCCAATCAAATAGACTACCTCCAAATTGTCTCAGCCCACAAATTAATCTTTCAACCCACCCTCTGCCCCACACTATCCAATATTCTCCAACCTTACACCCCCCAGACCCCTTAGATCTCCTAACCAAAACCTTATTCCCATCCACAAACCCAAACGCCCAGCCGGTCAACTTTTACTCTCCTTTTCCCTTGCTAAAAAATGGAATGCCCTTCCCTTTACCCTGAGGACCTGTGACAACCTACACTCCTTCAAAACTCAACTCATCTCCTACATGCATACTCACCGAAAATGTAACTGCACACTTCACTCTTTACCTCCCTCTTCCTTCTCTCCTGGCTAACCTACATACCTTCCAAATTTCTCTCTTAGTCATACATTGCTAATGTAACTAACAACTACTCCCAACCCTATGCAAATTGCCTATCATCCTCCCGGACTCTTTCTTTAACTTCCAGTGTTACTTAATTGAAGGACTACCAACTTGAATGCATTCTATCTACGGTTTGAAAATTCAACCCTTTGTATGTATATCAATTTTATCTTTATATTTTATTTGTACTTCTTAAATGTTTGATCATTATGTCTTGTAACATTGTATTATGGAGTTTTTCTCCCCGGGCCTCCACTGAAAATGGACTCTTTAGCCCAGTGGACCTCCCCGGTCACCAAACTGGAATAAATAAATAAACTATATGAACAGGTTTGCAAATATACGTGCTGTGACATTCTCTCTCTGGGTCAGTAATCTCACCACTGACACTGCAGAGGGATGTTCACTTGGAACAAAAACAGATACACACAGTATTTCCAGATGCAGTTCTCTGCATCAAGCACAGTTTCCATTAACAGCACACAGGGAACACAGTCTGGGATCTGGATTTCACTATCTGTCTCCCTTCAGGTCCCCAGTAAGACTCCTTACTGGCACAGCTATAGAATTCAGACCTCAGCTGAGTGTCCAAACTAAGTTCTCCAGCACCCTTTCTGTGAAACCAGTGCTTTGTGTCCCTGCTCCAAACAACTGACACACACACTCTCCTTGAAAATTGATTTTTACACACACATACACACACAGACACACACACACACACACACACACACACACACACACACACACACACACACACACACCTGGGAAAGGCTGGCACAGATTTACTAGCTATTACCCCTTCTGCCCAGACTATAAGGTAGGTACACCGCCACCAGACAATCCAAAGCCAGCTACTCTAAGGCTCTTGCAAGGGTACCCAATTATACTGAGTGAAATTAATATTACTACAAATGGTAGTTTGCCCAACATCAAGGCTTTTAGTAGCAGCCAGAGCTGTCACCAAATATATATATATATGTACTCTCAGAGATTGAAATATTCTCTAAAAGACCAGGCACAATGAAAAATTTAAATATATTTAATAATAAATAAGAAAAGGATATGAAAATACTAAATATATATTTACAGTAAACCCCAGAGTTTAAATCACAGGAAATATTAAAATAACACAGATGAATAGATTCACACAGATACAAAAAAATAGTACTTAACTGATCTCACTATATTTTCCTGACTGATCTAAAGAATTACTATTCCATGGTTCACTTACTAGGTCAAGGCAAGATGAAGTAGGTGAAGGGTCCTTCTTTGTCAGTTTCCAAGAACAGACTGCCATGAAACTTCTCTCTCATCTGGCATTAAAACATCATTTTTGTCCTAGATTACAGAATGACATCATATATATTTGGCCATCTGACTTTTGGTTCCCATGCTACCCAAAATTGCTAGAAACTGAACCAGAATTTAGCACATATGTATTACCATACACACAAATAAAGCTTTGTTGAGATATATTAAGGTATCTGGAAACTATAAAACCATAAAATACTTCCACTCTTCCTACAGGAGCTAATAAACCATTCTCTGGCACAGACATGTAGTCTGTGGCTTCATTTAAAACTGTGAGATAACATCATAGGCCCAGTAATTTAATTTCTTACTATTTTTCAAAGTTAGCTGGACTGAGATTAACCTCTTCTCTTCCAGCATCTTCTGTTAAAACATGTATATTTACTCAGTTACAATACAGTCAGGACTCACTTTTGGTAAATTTTTAACATAAGCAACTTTACAAATACATTTTCAACACAAGCATCTGTACAAATCAGTTTGATATACAAATGATATATAATTCTTTACAAAATTCCAACTAGTTGTGCTTGGCATATGTTACACATCCACTGGCCTACTTCTCCTGGCATAAATAGCAATACCTCACTTCATCACAAGTGTGATATTTTCTACAAAGACAGCAAGGCTTTACTTAAACTGTTTGTTTAATGACTAATTGACTGTATTTACAAATGGATTTTTTACAAATGGATTTCATGACTATTGGCGCAGTTCTTTACGTTTATTACTCAACGGTGGGGGATCAATGTAATTAGCCCGCCCCATGGAGTGTCACCTCTTCACTGACACGCCCCCAGGGCAGACACCTCTCCACACACATGCACTTAGAAAGGATTTAAATGTAAACCAACAATCTTGGTGTGATTCACACAGCGCTCATCTGTCTATTTCTCGAATTACCCTAATAAAGGTGTTTGCATCTAACTAAACAGCATACAGAGTCTTTATTTAACCTATTTTAACTGAGATTTTGGTTTATAACACTTAGGACATTGACACAACAGCTCTAACCACTGAATGGAACATCTCATACCAATGAACCTCTGAACAACAAGGACTACTTTCAGGCTTAGTTAAGGCAAATATATTCCATACAATCATGGCTTTAGGGTATGTCTGTTATTTTTTATTTGCTTTTGAATTTTGGTTCAAAGGAGATATACAGACATTTGTATATACTATAGTATAACATATTATGATCACAAAGTCTTAACACAAACAAATCATGATCAACAGTAAAAAAAAAATATATATATATATATATATATATATATATATATATATATGAAATCATGATTAACAGTAAAAACACAAGTAAGCAAGTGCAGGTTAGTTCTGTTTTTAACTATATCAGTTATAATTACCTCTTGAAATCATGACTGCATTACTTAAGAAAGGTGGAGCTTGTTATCACTGAATGCATGATGAGGGAAAGGGCATACCACTGTTACAGGAATACAGCTGGAGCTGGCTTTATAAAGGCATTATCTGTTATTGATTGCACATGAGGTCTCTAATAATCTGCACTCTTCTTCATCTCAAGTCAAAAGTCTGAATCATCATTCATTTTCTTGTCTCTAATTAAAAGTGGCTGCTTTATGTGAAGATAGAAGTAAGACACTGAGGAAGGACACTTTGTTATCCGAAAGGTTTGTCAGTTTTAATAAATTTGTACTTGGTTTGAGATATTTGACGTTGTGTCGAGAATATTTTTTTGCTTTTTGCTGTTTGCCTTGAATTATTTCTCTCCACTTTACCACTGGTTCTACATATTTTGTTGTTTGGTTGTTCCTGCTTTATGTGAAGAAACAGAACAGCACATAATAGCCTATATACACTGTATATTGTAGAAGATATGTTTAGTTTTCCTTTTTTTTTGCATGCCTGGTTGTTTATTAAATAGCAGCTGTTTGAAAAAGGCAGCTCAAATGACAAAATTTCTGACATTCAATGTAAATTAAAACACAGATATCTATCTGTATGAGAAAAAGTAAAGAACCTGGAGAAAAGAAGACGTTGCCCATGACAGATACAGAACTTGAACAAAAATGTCTGTGAGCAGCTTCTTTTTGGAATCATTATTTGTATGTCAGACTAAGTCTGTATTATTTTTATTCTATTCAAAAAATATAGACTATGACAGTTCTAGAGTGGTAAATATCAGTTAAGAATTCCAGGAACCCTGACAACAGCAAATATGAAAAATGCTGAAAAGTGCTCAGTCCAAAGAATTAATGACTTAAGGCATGTTTAAAGGATGACAACAGGAAATAGCTTAAATTCATTTTCTGATTAAAGTGCCTGAATTCAAGTTACTGGCTGCTTCGGAAGCTATTTCTAGTCACTTATTGATATATAAATTTGAATTCGGCTATAGTAAAACATATAGGATCTAAGTTTCTTTTGTAAAATAAATTATTAGAAATTGGTTCTTGTGCATTCCTGTTCACTTTAATCATGTGTCAAAGCAATTCTCCATCATTTAGAACAGACTGAAACTGTTCAGAAGACAGTTTTTACTTTTTTCATTAAGCAAAGGGACAGACCACAAATAATTGAAGCAGCATGGATTTTATGACTAAGCCAATGTTCAAGATTTGCTCTTCTCCTACATTTTCAGACTTTTTTTCCCAGTCTAAAGTACTGAATATTATGAGTGCTGACAATTCAATAGGGATTCGATACTTGGAGAGTGCCATGGGTGAGAAAGTAACTTTAAGTTTGCAACGGATTCAGCAGTTATCCAAAGGGGTTAATTAGCTAGGAATGGTGATGACAAGGGCCACTGGTAGGCCCTCAGAAGGAGGAGCTTCATATGCTAACAAGGGAATTAGTAGTAACTTAGCGTCAGTTCATGACATCATTTGGCATTTCCAATGTGAGTAATATCCACCTGTGAAGACAGCAGTAATAGAACCTGTGCTACTTCATTCAATGACAGATTTATACCAGACTTATGGTAAAATGGGGATGGAGAGAGACCAGAGATCGAGAAAGATGATGATATTGTAAGGTTACATTGACACCAAAAATTACAGGTGGTGGGGTACAAATACAAGAAAAAAGTTATCGTACATTACAGGAAGTAATAATGATGCTTCACTCTTTATGCATGTCATGACATATTTATGTTGATGCAAATAAAATGATAATATCTGTTTCATATTAACAAAAAACAGTTTTAGGCTTGAAATGCTTCTGGTACTGGTGTAAAACTACAGTTGTACTGTTTGGAAGAGGATGCTTTCTCACGTAGTACTCTAGTAGTTCCAATAACAAAACTGGCTGTTAAAACAAATTCCGTATAAACAAACCTCGGGGTTCTGTGCTGGAACCTCTCCTGTTTGGCATCTACCTTTCTGAAGTAAAGGCCAATACCAAAGGGCTCTGGCTGTCTAAGTTTGCAGATGACTGCAAGCTAGGAGCAGTCACTGAATCCCCTAATGACTTAGCCATCCTGCAGGAAGGTTTATTTCAAATAAATAACAAGTGTCAAAATCATGGTCTGAAACTAAATTCCAAAAAATACATTATTGTATTATTTGGAAATTCAACCACCCCAGGGAACTACTACATTGACAATATGCCCCTAAGAGTTAACCCAGTTGCTTGGATTTGGGAACTTATGTGGACAGTTACATAACTTTTGATCAACATGTGTCTATTGTTGTAAGAAAGTCCTTCTATATTGCACAGCTTATCAACAATGGGATTGTGTCTAGATCCTGAGCTGTCATTGTTCCCCTTTCCTCAACCCTTATATACCAGTCACTAAATATAGGGCCTCCTTTGGCATGTATCTGTCCAGACATATGCAAGAAATGGAACACCCACACGTATGCCTTACTAAAAGGATACAAGGCTTAAACAACATGTCCTACATGGACCGACTCAAAGCCTGTCACTATAGTATATAGTATCCTACAGACTGCTAAAAGGTGACCAGTGGCTGGCAGAAAAGGCATCCTTTGACCCATTAATGATAGATTTACTGCACACCAGCAAGTCAAATGGCATGAGAAATATTTGGTCTGTGGATGTAAACCTCTTCTGCAACATCAACAGAATGGTTTGGAGGGACAGGTATATTTCACAGAGGATAGATACCATTGCTGTGGAACAGACTCCTCAACCACATAAAACTAAGTTCATGGATGAGAAACAGAAAATTTATCCCAGGATTGCCCCTGTACTACTAATGGGCAGATGTAGCTCCTAAATGCGTTTTTCCATGAATGGATCCCCTCAAAATATCTATGGAATGACCCCAGTTATTCTCATTAGGGGTAATTAATGACTATAGGATGGGTAAGGCCAATCTATAACCAAATGGGATTGGTTATTTTGAGCACAAAACGGGAACTTGACTAGGCATAAAATGGCCTGCAAGGGCACCTAGCCTAGTACTTACCTATGAACCTATAAGACCATCACTCTGCTTTTCAGGAAGGGGTGATTTAATACCTACATTTTCTTTTCATGGTTAGCAGGATATAAGTGCTTTGCTACTGACACCAAAACAGAAAAAGTAGAGAGTGCACATGTGCAGTGCATAGCAAATGAGTGTTTCCCCACTTTTCTCTATAAGGTTACAACTTCAATTAAAAGTGCACGCTCAAGTCATTTGTTTCACAGAAAGTTGAGGATATTTCAGTATTAATTATTGTCTTCAAGATAATGGCAATGGAACAAGAGAAACCTGAAACCAGGGGTCCAATTATACTGGATTTGGTCCTCACTAATATGGAAGAGTACTGCACACCCCCTACTGTAATGCCTTCCCTGGTAAGGTCAGACCACAGAATGGTCTCTTTTGAAGTAAAAATAAAACCTGGACCTCCAGCTAAACCTGGAATATTCAGGCATGATTCTAAGGCTAACCTCCTGCTATTAAGTGAGAACCTGGCAAAATTTCAAGCCCCTAAAAACCCTGAGAACATTGCCGCCTATGCAGAACTGTTCACAGAAACCCTGCACAAGCATATTAATACCTGCATAGAGGCAACTGTACCCACCAGGAAGAAGTATAGAACTAACTCAGAAAACAAGTCACCCTGGTGGAATCACAAAATCAATAAGCAATAAAGCAGGAGGAAGAAAATCATGGCAAATATTAGGAGGTGCAGCACCCAGCAGGATAAAAGCACTCTCATCAAACTAAACAAATAACTCAAAGGACAAATAAAGTCTACCAAAGCTAAATTTGAGGTATATTTGGCCTCCCAGGCCAAGGACAACCACAGAGCATTCTTTAGCTATGTACACAACCTCAAAGGCAATGCACAATTGTGTGTAGATCTTATTGTAAATGGAGCCACCTATACTGAGCCAGAAGATATAGCAAACCTCCTGGCTGATAAATTCAGCTCCAACTTTACCCCTTTCTCCCCCTCAACCTTCCCTCAGGAAATATCATCAAATACAACCCCCCTACTATCACTAGGAAACAGGTACTTAATGCTGTCTCTTACACCAAGAACACTGCATCAATGGGCCCAGACAATATCCCAGGATGCCTTCTAAATAGCATGAAACATGAAGTATCAGGGCATCTGGAATTACTGTTTAACTGTAGCCTCCAAAGAGGCTTTGTGCCTCATGAATGGAGAAAGGCAACAGTCATTCCTCTGTACAAAGGTGGGCTAGCTACAGAGTCTGGAAACTACAGACCCACAAGTCTCACCAGTCTTATATGTAAAGCCATGGAAAGAATTATCATGGAGATGATCAACAGAGATACAGTAAACCTGCAGACACTGGACCTAACCCAGTTTGGTTTCGTCAAGGACAGATCATGCCTACTCAACCTGGTGGACTTCTTTGAGAAGGTCACCAAAGCAATGGATGAGGTAAAAATCCTTCACACTGCCTACCTTGACCTGGCCAAGGCATTTGACAAACTCAAGAGGTTAGGTGCAAACCTTTATGTCACCCAGTGGATAGCCAGCTAGCTCACAGACAGGACCCAGGAAGTTAGAATTGGGAAGTCTACCTCTACAAACAGGCCAGTCACAAGTGGAGTCCCTCAGAGATCAGTCCTTGGACCGCTCCTTTCTGGCATTTACTTCTCAGAAGTCAAAGTCAATGTTAGTGGTCTCTGGCTGACTAAATTTACAGGTGATTGCAAATTAGGAGCTATAATTGAATCTCACACTGACACAAATGTTCTCCAGGAGGGGCTGACACAGACAAACAACTGGTGTCAGAACCATGGACTAAAGAAATGCATAATAGTATCCTTTGGGAAGTCATCCATCCCTGGTAACTATCATATTGACAACACACCCCTTAGAGCTGACCCAGTAGTCAGGGACTTAGGGACACACACAGATAGTAATGTAGCCTTTTACCATCACGTGTCTACAGTGGTGAGGAAATCATTCTATGTTGTGCAACTTATAAACAAAGGTATGGCATCTAAGTCCAAGGAAGTCATTGTTCCACTGTATTTGACATTCATCAGACCTATCATTGAGTACAATGCCCTCTTTGGTATGTACCTAACCAGGCATATCCAACAACTGGAATGTCCACAGTAATTCCTCACTAAAAGAATACAGGGAGTAAGTAAAATGTCCTATGCAAACCGCCTCAAGGCCCTATCCGTGTATTCTGTCTCCTACAGGCTTTTGAAGGGAGATCTATGCCTGGCAAAGGACATTATCAAACCCCACTCTAATGGACCTCCTGCATATCCACAAAACAAACAGCACCAGAATTATCTATTCTAAAGACTTAAACCTTGCCTGTGATATAAATAGGACCTGCTAGAGAGATAGGTATGTAGCCCAGAGACTACCCTATCTATGGAATAGGCTCCCCATCTATGTGAAGTAGAGTTCCTCCCTAACCCAATTCAAGTGCAACTTAGACAATTGGATGGGAAACCAGAAAGTCAACCCTGGTTTGGCACCTGTGTGTCTAATGGACACAGGTAACCTGTAAATGGTTAATCCCCCAGGCCCATTCTTACACTTATCAAGGGTATCAGAACTTGTCAGAGATTTGTGATGCATGGCTAGGCTTAATAATGTCCTTATGGTTGTTAGCCTTGTAAAAAGCTATGAACCTATGAAGTTCAGCTTGTTTTGGTGGTGAAGATCGACAGTGAGGAGAAACTCGTTATGAGCTCTCGGCCTGATAATGGTGGAGAACAAACTATGACAACAGAGCAATTATCACTAATTGATGTTAGTGTTACTCCTGAAGGAATAATATATGATACAAGGCTTTTGTCTGTCAGTTCAGTAGTTATGATAAGCAACTAGAGCCATGTCAGGTAAGCAATGGTGAAGCGGTAAAGGAACAGCAGAATGCTTTTGGACTATTAAAATACTAAGTTGGGAAAGTCTGAACTAAAACTTTGGTTTATATACAGAATTAACGATAAAGACTCAAATAACAAACGTCGTATAAAACAAAAAGGTTTCAAACAGCCACTTGCAAGGAACTACTTTAACGTATGAAAGTTTATTACAACTGAACACGTTTTCGTCACTCTACTAGAGTAACTTCTTCAGAAATAAAACAACTACAATGTTGCAATTCATTTTAAAAGAGGCCGCCTTGAAGTACATGTGATAGCGCTAGCCAACCAGTATTCAACATTTGATGAAAAACACAATTTCTAAGAGGCAACGCAAGATTTAGTAACTAGTTTAGGTGTTTAAAATTGTCAACCTATTTGGTTCATCTCAACAACCGGACTCTTTGGATTTTTCAGCTTTGTTGCGTTCGTTAACTCAGCGTATAGACAACCTTTCAAGTCGTTTAGATTTGGTGGATAAACGGAATGGTGAAGCAACAAACGTTAACAACGTGGGCCTGAGTCAAAACAACCTTGACCGCAATTTTCGGAACCAATCTAGGACTAATGGTTCTGGAAGCGACCAAGTGGAATCAAGTTTAGATTCTTTACCTCCAGATCAGGGCACTCATCCCAACATTAATTCCACAACAGCAGGAACTGAGAACCACCCTAGTGTCACAGAGCTTAGTGGCACTCCTTCATTTTCAGATTGGGTGAATGACACAGGTAACCTGTCTTCAGGTTTCACCCTCAACGTAGAACGACCGGCCGTGGACACTACACCTGCACCAGTGAGTACACATCTAATTACTGAAAAATTGAAGTTACTTGACTTCAAATTGCTTAAATTAAAAAAAAACTTCAATTGGAAGTCGTTTATTTTAAACAATGTTTAGTAGAGAAATTGGTACCTAAAGGTCTGCGGTACCACCAGTTCCCCATGGGAATAGTGCCTGACTCAGTGTTTCATAAAGAACTACTGAACTTTTTCAATTCTTCAGGGTTCCAACTAATGGAATTAATGGTAAAGCACTACTCTTCACAAATTGAGAGTATCTCTACGGAAGTGAATGACTTGGACAATGACATTAAATCAGATGCTGACTTTCCTAGATAGAGGTACGATTATGGGAGAGTCTTTACTAGCATTGATCAACTTTTAGAGAGACATAAAAGTAACAAAATTAAGAAATTGAAACATGATTGTTTGGCTTATAATAATGGATCAGCGTATCCTAAACCCCAGTTGGCTCAAATTTGGCATAACAACAAGTCAGTCAGTTTCTTACAAAGTTCTGGCCCCACTGGTAATTCTGAAAACCTATTTGAGGTTAATACAAATGTCGACAAAAACAACGGTCAGCCTCCTGAACCTGTGAGACACAGTGAAAGACTGCGGTCTAACAACACTCACCTTAATGGCCAAACTACTGCTCAAACTTTGAATAACCATCAGATTGAGCAGGATTTTCACCAGGTGGGGAACTCCAAGAAGACTTCATACTCACGCCACCCTCGAAATCAGAGGAACAAAGGTTGGAGCAACCGGAGGAAGAGATAACTGACCCTTCTTTAGTATACACTTTGTCTTCAGGTTTCACCTTCAACGTGGAACGATCGGCCGTGGACACTACACCTACACCAGTGAGTACACTTCTAATTACTGAAAAATTTAAGTTACTTGACTTCAAATTGCTTAAATTAAAAAAACTTCAATTGGAAGTCGTTTATTTTAAACAATGTTTAGTAGAGAAATTGGTACCTAAAGGTCTGCGGTACCACCAGTTCCCCATGGGACTAGTGCCTGACTCAATGTTTCATAAAGAACTATTGAACTTTTGCGATTCTTCAGGGTTCCAACTAATGGAATTAATGGTAAAGCACTACTCTTCAGAAATTGAGAGTATCTCTACGGAAGTGAACGACTTGGACAATAACATTAAATCAGATACTGACTTTCCTAGAAAGAGGTACGATTATGGGAGAGTCTTTACTAGCATTGATCAACTTTTAGAGAGACTTAAAAGTAACAAAATTAAGAAATTGAACCGTGATCGTTTGGCTTATAATAATGGATCAGCGTATCCTAAACCCCAGTTGGCTCAAATTTGGCATTACAACAAGTCAGTCAGTTTCTTACAAAGTTCTGGCCCCACTGGTAATTCTGAAAACCTATTTGAGGTTAATACAAATGACGACGAAAACAACGGACAGCCTCCTGAACCTGTGAGACGCAGTGAAAGACTGCGGTCTAACAACACTCACCTTAATGGCCAAACTACTTCTCAAACTTTGAATAACCATTAGACTGAGCAGGATTTTCACCATGTGGGGAACTCCAAGAAGACTTCATACTCACGCCACCCTCGAAATCAGAGGAACAAAGGTTGGAGCAACCGGAGGAAGAGATAACTGACCTTTCTTTAGTATACACTTCCACCAAACTGGTTATATTAAAAAATTCTCGTGGTGACTTTAACATTTACAATTTTTCATCTATCACCATTGAGCCAGTTTTAATTGATTTACTAGCAAAGGGTAATACCTTTGTCCCTAGTAAAAATGTGAACATTGCTAAAACTTTGATTGACTTGAAGTGTTATGTCAGAAAATTAAATTTATCTTTTCTCCTGGGTGTCAGTGACCCCCCTCACTTTTGCTTTAAGCCATCTAGCACATTCAACCCACCACTGCACCCTCTTTTACATCTTTTTGAGAATGTTTGTGAATTAGAAATTAGGCACATTCCGTATACTCGTATCCACACAAATCACCTTAAACATCATAATGTGAGTCATGAACAGGTGCAAGCTTTGAACCTTTTGAGATCTTTATTAATACGTATTATCAAACCAGACAAGGGAGGGGGTTTGGTCATTTTTGATGTTGCTGATTACAATAACAGGATAGAATCAGTTTTAGATAACTTATCTATTCTAAGGCATCTTTGAATGAATATAATGTAGCACAGACAAATGTCAAAAGCTACTTCAGAGACTTATTTATTGAAGCAAAAATAGATTTAGATACATTAAATTATATTAATATCCCTTTTCCCAAGATACCAATAATGTTTGGGATCCCCAAAATACACAAGGATATGTTTAACCCACCAATGAGGCCTCTCATTGATGGAAGAGCATCTCTAACATATCCTTGTGCAAAAGTAGTAGATTCTATACTTCAAAAATACCTAAAACTTGTCCCACAGGTCTGTAAAGACTCGTGGTCTTTTTTAGAAACACTGAATAATTTATCCATGGAACAGGATTATAATTTCCTAACTATTGATGTGGTTGATTTATACACTTCTATCCCACATGCAGAAGCAGTAGAATGGGTGGCGTTGATGAAAGAAATAAACGCTTCAATCAGGGACATTGACTTGGTCACTGAACTTATTGACATTATTCTGATGAACAACTTTTTCTTATTTAACAGCCAATACTATCTACAAAGACATGGGGTTGCTATGGGCTCCCCGTGTGGAGCTAGTTTAGCTAACCTCTTTATGGCCTATTGGGAAAAATTGTTCATTTTTGACAAACCGGACGTTAAAAATCTTTTGGTGTACTACACGAGATTTTTAGATGATATCGTTATTATTTTCAAAGGTGACATGAACGCAGGTGTAACATTAGTTGATTATTTTAACTCTACTACTACTTTTTTTCAATTTACTCATAAATTTGACACAACTAGCATTGATTATTTGGATGTTAAACTTTCTAAAGTTTCTTCTGATAAAAAGTTGGGTTCCACTATTTACAGAAAACCTTCATATTGCAATTCTTTCCTACATTACTCTAGTGCACACCCTTATAAACAGTAACGTTCCATAACAAAAGGCCAATTAATCAGGGCAGCTAGGATGTGTTCACTAGTGGCAGACTTTCTAACAGAATGTCATTTATTGGAAAATATGTTTCTAAATAGAGGTTACCCTATTCATCTAATCCAAGAATTGACTATGAAGGTAAAAAATAAATGTAGGGTGGGTATTATCAATCCTATTTTAACTCCAATGATTCCAATTATAAGGCTCCGTTCGAAGATGTTTGTACTACTAACATTAGTACTGTACTGAATGATTTCCAACTTGTAAGTTCATCTAATGAGTCGACATCTTCGTGATGCAACATGACTGCAGTCAGTCACCATGACAAAGGACACTCTTATAGTACGTGTTTCACTACAATTTTCAATAATGACAGTGACCAAGTTCGATTTGTTTTATATAAGAACTGGCATTTTCTACACAAAGACAACTTGCTAATGGAGAGAATTGGCCCCCGTCCAGTAATTGTTTATAAAAGGGGAGCTAATTTGAAAAGTTTACTTGAAGCTAAAAAGCCTAGAATTAACACAAGGTTACATGGTTCTTTCACTTGTGGGGCTCGTAAGATGTGTAAATATATAAAAACAGGTAGTGCCTTTGAAACTGAGGATAAAAAATATCACATCTCACATAAACTTAATTGTAACTCTAAAAGTATTATTTATTTGGCAAGTTGTAAAAATTGTTCAACGTTTTATTTAGGAAAAATGGATCGCAAATTCCGTGAGAAAATCTATGAACACATATATGCGATTTCTAAAAATAAAAATCACAATGCTCTTGTTAAACATATTAACTTGAAAGCAAGTCATTCTTTTCAATTTCAAGCAATGGACCAACTGGTAAAAGATATTAGGGGAGGGCCCACTTCATTATTGTTAGAGTCTCGAGAACTTGAATGGCAATTGGCACTAAACGCATTTTCTCATCCTGGCCTTAATGACAACTGTAATATAGCCTGTTTATTGAAACTTAAGAATTGTATGAGATAAAAAGTCTCCCTAAAGATGATGCTAACATTTTGAACCTTAAAACATTTATTGGTGAGTTTTAAAGTATTTACAACTATAGTTTTTACTTTTTTTATGTACCAAGTTATTATCAAATAGTCCGTGGATAATTGTACAACTTTTTATGCACAGTTATTTGTGTTTTCAAAAAACAGACTTTTTTAAATGGATGGAATTTGGTTGACATTGTGCCTTTATTTGGTAGTACACGTTTATGTAACTGACAATTTTAAACACCTAAACTAGTCACTAAATTTCGCATTGTCTCTTAGAATTTGTGTTTTTCATCAAATGTTGAATACTGGTTGGCTAGCGCTATCACATGTACTTCAAGGCGGCCTCTTTTAAAATGAATTGCAACATTGTAGTTGTTTTATTTCTGAAGAAGTTACTCTAGTAGAGTGACAAAAACGTATTCAGTTGTAATAAACTTTTCATACGTTAAAGTAGTTCCTTGCGAGTGGCTGTTTGAAACCTTTTTATTTTGTACTTTATACAGAATTAGTTGAAGAGGCAGGGAGACAAGGGAGGAGGAATCTGCATGTGAGTGGCGTGCAAAACAGGGAGGAAGGTTTGTACTGTCAGGTATTTAACATACCCAAGATGACACTGTGAACTGGTTTTGAAAAACAAGATTTAGTTATTGAAATGACCTGTACACTATCACTGTCCTTGGCAGAAGGAAAACCTGGTAAACCATGGATAACATTGGTTCAGTTTGTTTAATAGCATGAAAAAGAATAGGTTTAGTGGCAGATGTGGTTGCCAGGTTAGGAGTGTACAATTACAGGTCTACTTTACTTTTTCACCATGATTTTTCATCTATCACCCTCAGCAAGGCCATCTTTGTTCAGACATGATATGTAAGAAACAAATACTTAACACATAGCAACAAAATCACAAAATCAAAAAAAAAATGATATTATGAATGACCAGCTATAGATCCACAGCAAACTTTAATTCTCTTTCTACCGCCTCGGTCAGAGACCTTCAAGGAGTAACAAATACTTCCACAAACCAACTTATATACAATTAGTCAGCACAATTATTCCATTAAACAATTAAATAAGATACTTCCAATTAACTTCACAATTCAGACTCATAGGTACCAAAGTATTATATTTTAAAATAAAAACAGATTTGTCAAATAAAAGGTACTGTTTAAGTGAGCCTTCATCTCCTATTTTAAAATTAACTTGTTCCAAAATGCTGTCCTGTAATAATGAAAAGTTACTGTCATGTTTTTCTATAAAGTGCAAAGACACAATTTTATCCTCTGTTTGATTTTTATTGTCCCTAATATGCTCTAACAGTCTCACTTTAAACATTCTCTTAGTTTCACCAATATAAAAAAGATTACATGGACATCTTAAAATATACTGTATATAACCACAATATTATTACAATGAAATAACTCCCTAGGTACAAATTTAACATTGTTAATAAATTTAAAGAATGATTACAAACAGTGCAACTATTACAAGTGAAAGTCCCAAAAATTGCAGGTTGCCCAATAATAGTAGAACTTGGTAAAATAAAGGTACCATGTACCAACATGTCTTTAAGATTTCGTCCACGTCTATATGACATACAAAGCGACTTATCCAAAAATTTGGACAAGTCTCTATCTCTAAAGAAAAGCTTCCAATAATATTTCAACAAAGTAGAAATGTTCTCACTTACAATATTATAAGTTATCACAAAATACATTTGCCCTTTCTTACCTTTAGTACTTACAGTATATCATAAACTTTATTATTATTATTATTATTAGCCCTTTGTTGTTGTTGTGTAACAATAGGTTGTAAGTGGCTTCATGCACCACTTCTAACTTATAGCCCCCATTTAAAAACATATTAGCAGATTTGTATATCTCATTCAAAAGATCTTCCTCATTACTGCAAATCCTAGATAATCTTAAAAATTCCCCATAGGATAATGCAGAAAGGAGATGGGGTGGATGGCAACTAGTACCATATAAGTATTGTCCCCATCCAAAAATGTTCTATGTACCACACTATGTATCTCCCCGTCTTCTCGATAGTTCAAAAGTAAATCTAAATATATCACTTCGTTGTTTTTATTTTTTTATTT
Source organism: Protopterus annectens (assembly GCF_019279795.1). NCBI lineage: Eukaryota > Metazoa > Chordata > Ceratodontiformes > Protopteridae > Protopterus > Protopterus annectens. The sequence goes on along the minus strand of NC_056732.1, from coordinate 446,112,394 downwards.
TATTTTATTTATTTAACATTTGTTGACCGGGAATGTCCGACTAGGTTCCACAGAGCCTGTTTTCAGTGGAGGCCTGGGGAGAAACGCTCCAGATGCATGTTTTTGGAATGTGGGAGGAAACCGGAGTACCCGGAGGAAACCCACGCGAACACAGGGAGAACATGCAAACTCCACACAGAAGGCACCCCAGCCGAGAATCGAACCGGAGAACCTCTTGCTGTGAGGCGACAACGTTAACCGCTGCACCACTGTGCCGTCCACCATGTTGTTACATTGAAGTCCATCAAAAGACAAATTATAAGTATTAATCTGTAGGTCTGATACAAATTGTGTAACTTCCTGTCAGCCACCCTGGCAAATAAAAATCAAATCATCTCTATATCAGTAATAACCCATGACATATTTTTTCACAAAATCATGTTTATACAAATAATCCAGCTCAAAATAAGCCATAAATAATATGGCATACACGGGGGCAAAAGGTGCCCCTATTGTTGTGCCTTGCTTTTGTCAAAAATTTTCATTATTAAACCTAAAAAATTGTTCAGTAAGCAAAAATGTACTAATTCAATAATATAATTTGTCAAAGTCTATCCCCCAAAAAGTAAAATACAGACTGTATACCATCCTTATGTCTATAGACTCTTAACATCAAGAGTCATCCAAAACATGTCTTTATTCCATTTAAACTGGGAAATTTTACTTAAGAAATTAAAACTGTCTTTGATATATGAGGGCACTTTTAGAACATATGGAAGAAGCAATTTATGTAGTAAAAGTCCAATATTATGCAAAAAATACTTTCATGCAGAAATAATAGTGCTTCCTGGTGGATTATGAATATCTTTACGTAACTTTGTTAAACCATAAAAAGAACCAAGATTATATCCTTTGCTGCTAAATTTTCCATTGACATCCTGCTGTGATAAATATCCCAACCTAACATCTTTATTTTATTTATTTATTTATTTATTTTACATTTGTTGACTGGGCTAGTCTAACTGGATACATGTCCATTTTCAGTAGAGGCCTGGGGAGAAAAGCTCCAAGACATATACAAAAATATGGGGAGATAAGCTCCAAGACGGATACAATATGCAATATACAAAGTTGCAACAGTCCAAAGTTAAACAGCTGTTGGTAATATAAAGTACAGTACTCATCATAAGCATAACTCAAATAGTAATAGGTAAATATACAAAAGGTGTTACTATATACATATATTGAAATTATCATGACATAGTCTTTGGTTTCTTACGGATAAATCTATAAAATCTTTTTGTAATAAATTCTGAAATTCTATTAAAACATCATTATATATATTAATATTGCTTTTTTCATAAACCTCATCATTTAACAAATGTTCTAAACATATATTAAAATACTGTTTATAATGCATCACAACTATTTTATTCCCTTTATCTGCGATCCTTTCTCCCCGGCAAATTCTATAAAGCCTTCCATTCATTCTGTGCCAAATTAAAACATATATTCTGTTTACTATCCAAAAATTCTCTATACAAATCTTCAATTGAAAAATTAAGAATAGAACTAAAATGCATAATATTTTCATTGGTGTAAGGAGGGATAAACCTGCTTTTAGATATAACACAGGAAGTATCAATCAAGCAATAAGCATTATTGCAGAGATCAACTGAATTATCCTCTAAATCAGAGCAGCATGAAAAGAAACTTTCCTTCGTACTTTCAAACTCAACTTCATTATTTGTATCGTAATTATTATGAGAAACATTCCCATAAAAAAACTTTAAGTGAAGTTTCCATACAAAAAGAAAAAAATCTTGTCTTACATTTTATACAAACAAGGCAATACTGTTGGTATAAACTTGAGTCACAAATTCAGAACAGCATATTGTTCATGTGATAAAAAGCAACCAGACAAATGAACAACTAAATTATTGTCACTGTGTGTCCAAATATGACAATTATTGCCATCTACTGTATTTCTTTTACGAAAGTGTTGGTGCACCAGTTGTGACTGTTGTGAAGTCCCCTTGTTATTAACATAAGTTCTGTTTCTCCCTCCCTCTCTTTCTGCTAAACTGTTATTTGCTGTTTCCATCCTGTTTTTGAAAATATTGTTCATGTTCCATCAGGTTTTGTGAAGCAGGCAATGGGGGATACTCGTTTTCATCACTTTCCAGGCCTGTACTGTAACCCATTCCTTCTGAACAGGTGAAAGAAACAGAATGAGGCTTCTTAAAACCTCCGTAATTACATGACTGTTTCCCAAGCTTCTGATTTGAAGACAGTACAAAAGCATGCCCACTTTCATAATCCCGAATATCTCTCTCTAATTTGATATTTTTCTGTTCCACCAAATAAGTTTCTAGAGATTTTAACATCAATCAAATTATTCATCAGACAGTCCAAATTAGAAGCATTTAAATGAGAAGAATTCTCAGCCGATAAAGCTTGAAGCTCCTTTTTTCAGTTTTTGTTGCTTAAGTTGATCATGTTCAATTAAAATATCCACCTAGTCCATGACACACCTATGTGCCGCTGCAATCCAATGATCATGGAAAAACTTATTAGTCTCACTATTTAAAGCAAATGGATTGCTAGGGTTCTTCGTAAAACGGAAACCTCTAGGTAATATATTTAATTCCACATAATGCTGTAAACCCCAAATATTGAAATGTACCTTAGTCTCCTTTTGAAGAAGCTGTTCAAATTTACCACACAGTTCACGAACCTCCAAAGGAACTGTAATGAAAGTATGCCCCACTGTAGAAAATGGGTTGTATGTACAACGTTGTCTTTCTTCAACATATCTGTTAAAAAATCTTGAATTGACCAATCCATTAATATGTGTCTCATTTGGCAGAACATATCCAGGATGCATATATTGTTCTATGGTTCTTTGGGAACTCACAGAAACACCAGCAGCACCCACTGTAGAAATAGTTTCTTTACGAAAAATACGACCTATATTACTAATAGGATCAGTAGCCATATACACAAATAGCAGCAAAACCACAAAATCCAAAAAAAAAAAAACGATATTATGAACGACAGGCTACAGATCCACAGCAAACTTTAATCCTCTGTGTAGCACCTCGGTCAAAGACCTTCAAGGAGTACCAAACACTTCCACAAACCAACGTATATATAAATTAGAACAATTATTCCATTAAAGAATTAAACAAGATACTTCCAATTAACTTCACAATTCAGACCCATACGTACCAAAGTATTATATTTTAAAATAAAAACAGACTCTATAAAAAGAAGGTACTCTTTAAGTGAGTCCCCATTTCCTATTTTAAAATTAACATGTTCCAAAATGCTGCCCTGTAATAATGAAAAATCACTGTCATGTTTTTCTTTAAAGTGCAAAGCCACTATTTTATCCTCTCTTTGATTTTTAATGTCCCTAATATGCTCTAACAGTCTCTCTTTAAACATTCTCTTAGTTTCATCAATATAAAAAAGATTACACGGACATCTTAAAATATATATAACTCCAATACTATTACAAGAAAATAACTCCCTAGGTACAAATTAAATCATTTTAAAGTAGGAGATGGGGGCTCACGTAAAGAGTACCTTCTTTTTAAAGAGTCTGTTTTTATTTTAAAATATAATACTTATGGGTCTGAATTGTGAAGTTAATTGGCAGTATCCTACTTAATTGTTTAATGGAATAATTTGTATATAAGTTGGTTTGTGGAAGTGTTTCTTACTCCTTGAAGGTCTTTGACTGAGGCTCTAGAGAGAGAAATAAAGTTTGCTGTGGATCTGTAGCCTGTCGTTTATAAAATACTTAATTCATAGTTGACTTTTCTGGCTTTGTTGATGATGTTTTTTTCTGAACAGCATGCAGAAGTCTGCACTAACAAAGTTACAAGTGTCACATGGCAGATTGAGATGAATGTTGGAGAAACTGAACAATCTGTTTTGGTGGAGGATGTGGACCCCCTGCGTGTGGTAATATTAAGTAAGAATGGGAAGAAAAGCAGCAAGGATATGATGAACCTGTTAGACTGATTTTGTGTCAACCTACGAGATTCCTTTAGGCTGGAAAGAGCTTATATGCCTACATTACTTTCTTAGGTATGATAAATCACAAACTCTGTATTGTGGCTGCCAAAGCAATTGGAAAAAGGATCTATATCACTTCAACTGCAATGACCCCTTACAAGCAGGCACCACAGTTAGTATCAATATTATATCAAAGAATGAGCCAGTAAAACAGCAGGCACTGCATGTTTTTATAGACCAAGAGACAGGCAGATATCAGCAAACAAAACAGTTTCATGATTTTAGTATGAGCCCCAGAAAAGCAGGTATGGCTTCTCCTTTAACTTATCTATCTTATAATCTATTTAAATACAATAGATGCTTGCAAAAGAAAGGTCTGTAATTTAAAAAAAAAACATTTAAAATGAAGATAACATCTGACTAAAACAGCCAACATCAGCCTCATATAAGCAGGCTTTATATTGCTATAAAACTGATAGTTTTCATTCCATATTACTGATGGACCTAATGAAGTTTATGCAAATGTGTTTCAAAAGTGCTACTTATTATTTAGACTGCATTCCTGACCCATATTATAATGTGACGTTTAGTAAATATAAATGTTTTATACCTCATTTGCTAAGTTGTAGTAAATGTTTGCCTTTTTTAAATAAACATCTAATGAAGTGTAAACTTAATAGGAGGATCCACAAGAGGCTGAGTTGGGAAGTCCTCCTTGATCTGTTTGGAATATTCAAATAAGTGACCCAACCCTAAGCCCTGGAACTGGTTTACTTATTTCTCTACCCGTTCCTTTTTCTACTACTGAGCACCCTTGGATCCTCACTTTATAGTCTCAGAATGCTTTTAAATACACAAATGTAACTGGTATACCCTTAGAACGAGAGTGCTTATCAATCAGGTCACTTAACTGGCTTGAATAAACTTTGAAAAAAACTTTTGAAAAACCTCTACAGGACATCTTATTCCTCTTACTGAGAGAGGATTAGAAGCAGTCTCCTAAATCTAAGAGCTAAGGGATATCTTTTGGGCTGCTCTTATAGGTTCATAGGTAGGTACTAGGCTATCAACCCAAGGGCCTAAGTAAGCCTAGCCAACAAGGTTCTATGGCTTACGCCACCCAAGAAAGTTACTTTCCTTGCCACTGTCGAGCAGAGACACAGAAGTGATTTCCGGGTTGTATTTCCTATTTCCCATCCACTCATCAAGATTTTTCTTGAAGAGTGCTAATGAAGAACTTTGCTTGACATAGATGGGTAGCTTGTTCCAGAGTATAGGAAGTCTCTGGGACAGGAATCTATCCCTCCAGCATGTCCTGTTTATTGTGGTGACAAAGTTTAGGTCCCTAGAGCTTGTAGCTCGGAGGGATTTGGATTTCTTTAGGTGCAGCATGTCCAACAGCTCTGGGTTTGACATAGCTTTATATGTTAGGCAGAGATCACCTCGGAGTAGGCAATATGCTACGGAGTAAAGCTGGAGTTTTTTGAGGCGGTCAGTGTACAGCATTTGTTTGAGGCCAGTAATCCTCTTTGTGAGGTACTTCTGTGGCCTTTCCAGCTGCTGCAGATGTCTTGTGAGGTACATTCCAAAAGGGGCATTGTACTCTATAATGGGTCTAATGAGTGTCAAGTAGGGGGGAACAATGACCTCTTTTTTCCTGGATGAGAACCCTTTTATGATGAGGTGTACCACATAGAAGGACTTCCTGACTACTGTGGTGATGTGACTATCAAAGGAGAGACTACTGTCCACCTGGGTCCCAGGGTCTCTTATCACGCATTCATTCAGTGTTAAGTAGATTGCTGCCTATGTGGTAGCTCTTTTTCAATTGTCCTTTTACCCTCTAGAATCACAGGTTGGATACCAAACCCAGCTCGAGTACTGTGGATTATTTGTTGTTTGTTTTCATTTTGCACACAGAATGAGATGAAATCTGAAGGATTTTTTTATGAGAACAGGGTAAAGGTGAAAAGGATGGTCAATGGTACTCAAAGATGTGACCGTTGCAATTTCAGTAAATGAATCACTGTCACAAATGTGTTTGTACATCCAGAATCTATACAGAAGCATTGTCTGAATGTGTTTGGTGACTGCAGCACTGAAAGTTTGATGTAGTTAACCAGTTTCAGTGTATCCTCCTGCTATTATATTGGAAAAAGAGAATATATACTAAAAAAGCCATATCAAGGAGCATTTATATGATGTTTCTAAACAAAAAGAAACAAATGCATTATGCACCTCCATTTATTTTACAGGTATTAGTAGCTGTTAAGGAGAATAAATGTGGGGGAGGTTATGCAAGCAATAATGCCTGACAGGGTGTGTTTAATATGTAATTAACACCCGTCCAGGGGTGTTATGATGCCCGTCGCTACAGACGGAGGGTCTCTACACTCCTTGAAGGGCATTAATTACACATTAACACACACCCTGGAGGCATTTTTGTGCTTAGAAAATAGGCTTTCTGTAAAATTGTTGTATTTTACTTGCTTATTTATTTTTTAAGTACTAATATTATTTTTTATATATTTTTAATGTAAAATAGTTCCTCGCCTAATGTTTCAGACTTGCTGTAGTATATGTTAATGGTATTGGGAGGAAGCATTTTACATCACACATATATAAAAAATAATATAGTGCTTAAAAAATAATAAGCAAGTAACACACAACAATTTTACATAGAGCCCATTCTCTCTCTCCAATGCACATGCACAGTCTCTTCTGCTTTCACACAGAACACAAGATCGGTCTCACCCTCTTTCCCAGTCTCTCACAGAGTTTCTGCTGCTTTCATTCATGCATTGTCACACAAGATCATTCTCACGCTCACTCTCTCACACATACTCCTCTGCTTTCATACATGCATTCACTCACACAAGATTGCTCTTACTCTCTCTCGATCTCTGTCATGCACACACACACACACACACACACACACACACACACACAGTCTCTCTCTTTTTTTTTTTTTTTTACATTTTATGATCGCTAAACAGCAGAACTGCTGCTTAGCAACTGTAAAATAATGGCAGCTGTTAGCTTTTTTTGCAGTCCGAGATCCTTGGCAGCTTGATATGCTGCCGTGAAGTGGTGGACTCATTCTTCAGCGGGCATTACTTGTACAGTAATACCCTGCTGGAGAACGTTCATTCTCCAGTCAGGGTGTTGATGTACAGTTTGCCCATTCTCTAAAGTAACTTAGAAAATGGGCTTACTGTACCTCAGTACCCTGAGTGGAGAATGAACATTCTCCAGCAGGGTATTAATGTACAAGTAATGCCCATTGAAAAAACAAGTCTGCCAATTCACAGCAGCATATCAAGCTGTCGTGGAGCTCGGACTGAGAAAATGGAACAGCCACCATTATTGTACACTCGCTAAGCAGTGCTTTTGCTGTGTAGAAAAGTGTAAAATAAAATAAAAGTGCAAAAAAGTGTGTGTATGTGTTTGTGTCTGAAAGTGTATGCGTATATGAGTGTGAGAGAGATCGGTTGAGCTACTATTTTACGCTCACTAAGCAGCGCTTCTGTTTAGCAAGTGTAAAATAAAAAGTGTGCACACACACGCATGTGTGCACATCTGTGTGTGACAGAGAAAGACAGAGTGTATGCATGTATGAAAGTAAGAGACAGAGAGAGAGAGAGAAAATCATGTGTATGTGTGTTTATGTTGTTGTATGCGTGTGTGAGTGAATGCATGCATAAAAGCAGAAGACAGAGTGTTTGTGTGAGAGAGAGAGAGAGAGTGGAGAGTGAGAACGATCCAGTGATCCCTGGCAGCATCACATACCTCTTGGCACAGGAAATCTGGAGAGAGCTACAAATAAATAGGGAAACAGAAGGCTGAAAATTGAGACAGATTTTAAATATTCCTCTTATAAACTTAGAAAGTTGCTAGAATAACAGGGTTTTCGTTAGAATGCATTTTTTTTTAAGCAGAGGGGTGTGTGTGTGTGTGTGTGTGTGTGTGTGTGTGTGTGTGTGTGTATGTGTGTGTGTGTGTGTGTGTGTGTGTGTGTCTGTGTGTGTGAGTGCCTGAGATGACTACTGGCAGCAGCAGCAGTAAAGAGGTTTACAAACCTCTCCATCTTTCACCTGAAGAACTCTGGATAAAGCCTTAAATAAAGGGGGAAGAAAGGCTCAAAAATAAAAAAAATAAAACTTAATTATTGCTCTTATAATATTACAAAGCTGCTAAAGTAAAGGATTTAAGTTAGCATGAATTTTCTTAAGGTAAAAAGTCTGAACCTCAAATGTATGTCATTATTTAGTAATTTCAATCTCCTGACTGCCAACCAAAGAATTTAGGAGTAAGGGACCAAAAAATAAAGTAAATAACCTGGTTATTTTTTAAATGTTATATTTTGAATGTAACATGTTTCCTCCAGCACCATTAGCATATACTACAGCAAGTTTGAAGCATTAGGCAGAAGAATTATTTTACATCAAAAATATACTAAAATATATATATATAGTAATAAAAAATATATATGTAAGTAAGTAAAACACAACAATTTTACAGAGACCCCATTCTTTAAGCTCAATAATGCCTTCCAGGGTGTGTGTTAATGTGTAATTAACGCCTTCCAGCAGTATACAGGCCCTCCGCCTGCAGCATTGGGTCTCATAACACCCCTGGGCATGCTTTAATTACACATTAACACACACCCTTTCGGACATTATTGCTTGCTTAGTTCTACTACAAGTATCTAAACGGGAATCAAGTGATATTGATTTAAATGAGAAGTTCTGTCTAAAGCCACATTTAATAAGAAGAAAAAGTGATAATTTAAACTAAAGCTGCTGTAAACAGTCTTTTCATACACTATCCTTTATGTTTATGTACTCATCCTTGTATTGTAAATACTTTAGTATATATGTAAATGTGATTTTTTTTTCAAAATATGCCTTTAAGCTATCAAGAAAAATATTCTAATTTGTATATCTGAAGCTATACTGGGTAAACTACTTTTGACTGCTGTTTAAGTGACACCAATTCTAACCTAGACTATTTTGCCTGTGGGAGCAACTGTTTTGTCTGTAAGCTAGCACTTTTTTGGATGTTTTTCAATATATAGCATTGTTCCAACTCATTTTATACAAGGAAGTAAAATTAATTAATTATTTATTTATTGGCATTTATTTACTGGGAAAGTCTGAATGAATAATTTTATCCATTTTTAGCAGAGTCCATGGGAGAAATATTTCACAAATATAAAAACAAAAGATACAATGTGTACATAGGTGAAATATTATATTATATTACAATACACTGCAAATACGTAGATTTAGTATACAAGTTGCACATTTCCTGCCATCCTTTGTAAATTCACTGCTCTTCCTGAATATTAATTCTGCAGGTATTGTTCCTACAAATTCTATTCATTTCTATAAATTGTGTTCCTTTCCTTTTCTAAAGATTTCACCTCCCATTCTTTTATCTCCTTTACAACAATTAATACTTCAGCTACATGATTTAGATATTGATTTATAACTATTTGTTCCCCAGATGCATAAAAGCACTCTTTAAAACTCATAACCCTGCAAAAACAAAAAAAAGCATATTCCTAACTATCTCTTTCTTCCTCTTCACACCTCCATCATTTGCTATCAATCTGAGGAAAACTCCTCTGACATCTACTTGAAGTACAAAAGTACCTATGCAAACACCCTAAACCTCTTGGGCTTTATTACATATTTGGGATCCTCACAAATTTCTTTATTTTACAAATTGCCTTTCCATCCACATTTCTCAGTATTTTCTAAACCCCTCTGACCAATTCTTATAGTTATCATAGAGTACTCTATGCACTCAACTAACTACCCTTTTTTATAGCAGTTCCTGTTCTGTATGCAGCTAAATGCACTTCACCAACACTTTCGCTGTGCTTATACTCTGTTCCCAATCACTAATAGGGAAGGCAGTCCCTAACTTGCAGTCCAAACATCTGCTTAGCCTCATCTCACGCTGTTACTTTTCCTTTTCAAATTATGTGCTTACAGTTCCTTGATTCCTTTAATTTCATTCAGTAAATTAAATTGCAACCCCTTCTTGTCTGTTTTCTATACCTCTACTAACAAACAATATCTATTGGTAAAATCTTCTATCTCGGTTCCTGCACTGGTTTAGTTCTTAGACCATTTTCTACTACTTGATACATGTAGTATTTTCTGTAGTTGTTCCTATTTTCCTTAAGGACTTTCATCCAAAATCTTTGTCTCTTTTTATTTCTTGACTCCCCTCCCCCCCATTTTATCATCATCCATTTCAACTTTATAACCTTTTGATTGAGTTATATGAGCCATAACTGAGTATCTCTAAAGTAACTCTTCAAATCGGGTAACCCTAAACCACTTTATTTTATTGGGACAGCTTATCCCACTTAACTTTTGCCTGTTGCCCTCAAAAATAAATTCCTTCAGCTTTTTATTAATTATCATCCACAACTTTTCCTCTGGTTGATAACAATATGCCTAATCAGAGTATAAAATTAAGGGGACTAAAAAAATGTCAATGTTTGCATCTTACTTTACTTACCCTGAGTTCTGGTTTAAGCACTTGGGCTACAAACCAGTTATTTTACATTAGGAAGGTTTGTGGTATACACTCTTATGGAATTACTGTCCAGACAGATTTTTTTCAACTATTAGAGCATCTAGTTTGCACGTAGTTGAGCATTGCTCCTCAAGTTCCTTGTCTTATTGACCAACTGCTCCTCAAGTTCCTTGTCTTATTGACCTATTGCTCCTCAAGTTCCTCTTCTTATTGACCTATTGCTCCTCAAGTTCCTTGTCTTACTGACCTAGCCAATATTTATATTTCCCTCACTCCTCCCTAGTAGATCAGTAACCATGGATATGTACTTCCAGACTCTCTCTCTGTGACCAGCCTGGTTGAGATGGGTGTTCTGAGGCATTGTAGCAATTGCCTCATGTATACTGACAACTCACTTATTCTTAGTAAAACAGATAAAGTATTTGAAAGGTGTAAATTCACTTTAACGCTGAAGGCAAAACTCTCTCATACAAGTGACACTTGCACCATGCCTACTGCATAGGGCAAAGACCCTACACATAAAACTACTTATGCTGAAGCACTTACAGGTAACACTCTTAAAACATTAAGACCTTATACACAGTAAAAACAAAGAAAGGGTCCTCAGCCATCAAGTAAACACTCTGTTAAACCACTACCCGCTGCTACATATAAAGTATTTGAAAGGTGTAATACAGTATTCAGTGCCTTTACTGCTACACCCTTAAGTCAAATCAGCACACAGACAAATTTTGTAGTCACTGGTGATTCTATAGTGAGGAACAGTGATGTTCCCCTCACCAGATTGACTAAGGAGATAGTCATGGTTAGCTGCCTTTCAGGGGCTAGGATCCATCAAGTCACAGAGGCACTCGGGTTATTGAACCACAGATAACAGTATGACTGGGTGTTAGTGACCTGAGATGTACTTCCCTTGACTGTATGAAGCGAGACATGATCAAGCTCCCTGAGTATGTGTCTCAGTCAGGTATGAGCCTAGCACTGAGCAGCATACTACCTTCTCCAAGAATGATGCCAAGTTACCAACAGAAAATGATGGATTTTAATAACTGACTTAGCTTCCGGTGTCAGTCCAAGGAGGCACAATATTTGATGGTCTGGGAAGACAGGGTTGACAGACCACGCTACTTTGCCAGAGATGGTCTGCACTTATTCCCTCTATGCTTTTAGATATGGACAAAGACCTTTTCCACCCCGTAGTGCCTTTTTTAGGCAATACCAAACTGATAAACCTCCCAACTTAACTGAAACTATGAAAAAATATCTGAAGGTGGTACTCCTCAATGCTAGAAGTCTTAACAAGAAACTCCATTTCCTGCAAGCCTTCCTCTCCCTGGAGAATGTAGACATCTGTGTATTAACAGAGATATGGTTTAAAGTCACAGAGAGTACCCCAGCAATGCAAGGTTATAATGCCTTCCACACCTTTAGACCAGTTACTGCACAGGAGGGAAATAAAATGCAGGTATATCAGTCTATATTAAAACCAATCTCACATTCAGACTAGTTAAAGTGTATGACCCAGTGGAACTCATACATGTGCAACTCACCATAAACAGGGTCTCGTGCTATATCCTTGCAACTTATGAGTCACCCTCCATGTCCCAGGAAACCCATACTACCTATCTCAATGTCATAGAGTCCCTCACCATTCAGCCCAATATGATTTTCATGGCGGGGTCTCAACTACCCCTCTATAGACTGGGAATGCTACATCACTTCTAATGCACAAGCCCAATGATTCTTAATCTTTGTTAATACCAACATCCTAGAACAGTTGGTCCATCCTCCTATCGAGGTACAAACATCCTTGACCTTGTACTCACGAACATGGAGGGCTTAATGCTCATTACTTCACTAGTCTGATCTGACCATAAGGCAATATTGCTTGAAATAAAAATGAAACCTGGAGATCCAGCAAAACCAAAAACCTTTAGGAACTATTCCAAGGCTAACCTCTCTCTACTAAGTGACACCTTGGCTATATTCCAAGCACCCCAACATAGTAAACACCATAGCATACACTAAGCTATTTACAAAATATATGTACAGCCATACTGATAGCTGTATGAGGAAGCTGTGCTCACACATTTTAAAATAAGTTAAACTCAAAAGATAAGCCACCATGGTGGAATCATAGTATCAGTCTGTTATACAACAAAAGAAAAAAAAATCTTGGCCAAGCGTAGGAGAAACAAAGCGATAAATACCATAAGCCCCCTGACAAATCTAAACAGGCAGCTAGGAGGGTTAATTAATACTTCAGACGCTAAATCTGAAGAAAAAATAGCTTCTCAGACAAAGGAGAACCACAAAGCTTTCTACAGCTATGTCCATAATCTCAGGAGAAATATGCAACAATGCATAGACTTATAGTAAATGGCATCAACCACACTGAACCAGTGGCCATTGCCAACCTTTTGGCTGACAGACTCAGCTGACATTTCTTCCCTCACTTCTACCTTGATAGTCCAAAGGAAATACCACATACCACAATTTCCCCAACCATTACTAGGGAACAGGTCATCAATGCACTTTCCAAGGCCAAAAATACTGCATCAATGGGCCCCAATAACATCACAGGATGTTTAATAAATAGTATGAAACATGACCTCTCTGGTCCACTTGAATTCCCTTTCACCTAGAGCCTACAGTCAGGTTTTGTGACCAAGGAATGGAAGATGGCTACAGTCATTCCCCTGCATAAAGGAGGTAAAACCACTGATCCAGGTAACTATATGTCCATAAGTCTTGCCAGCCTCATATGTAACGCCATGGAAAGAATCATTATGAACATGATAAATGAGGACATAGGTAACCTGCGAACACTGAACCAATCACAGTTCGACTTTGTTAAAGGAAGTTCATACCTATTAAATCTGGTGGATTTTTTGAGAGGGTAACTAAAGCATTGGATGAAGGCAAGACTGTACACACAGGGTACCGTAACCTGGTCAAGGCTTTTGATACAATACTTCACTCAAGCATAATAGACAAGCTCACTAATTTAGGCATAAATCCTTTTATCTCCCACTGGATAGCCAACTGGCTCACACTGATAAGACCCAGGAGGTCAAAACAGGTGAGGCCACCTCCACCAAGAGGTCAGTCACTAGCAGAGACCCCAGGGCTCTGTACTAGGCCTGCTCCTATTTCTGCATCGATTTGTCTGAAATGGAAGCAAATGCTGAAGGTTTATGGCTGACTAAGTTTGCAGATGATTGCAAGCTGGGGTTATCATTGACTCCCCTGCAAACACTAACATTCTTCAATAAGGTCTACCTCTAACTAACAAATGGTGCCAAAGCCATTGTCTTAAACTCAATGGTAAGAAATGCATAATTGTACTCTTTGGGATGTCAACCACCCCAGCTAATTATCATGTTGATAATATGCCCCTATGAGTCAACCCTGTGGTCAGGGATCCGGGTACTCGCTTAGTAACCTTACCTTCAACCATCACATGGCCACAGCAGTGAGGAATTCCTTTTATGCTGCACAACTTATAAATAAGGGCATGGCATCTAGGTCCAAAGAGGTAATTATCTCACTGTACTCTGCCCTTATCAGACAAACCATAGAGAGCAAAGAATGTACCTGACCAGGCATTTGCATCAACTAGACCTCACAGGGTCCTTACAAAAAGAGTATAAGGCATAAAAAACCTGCCTTATGCAGAGCACCTTAAAGCCCTTTCCCTCTACTCAGTCTCCTATAGATTGTTGAGGGGTGATCTATGGCTGGTTTACAAGGCAACCACAAATTCCACACTTACGAATCTCCTGCATATTTGTAAGTCAAAGAGTACCAGAAATACAAGGCCTAGGGACCTGAAATTTGTCTGTGACTTGAACAGAACATGCTGGAGAGACAGATATGTGCCCCAGAGACTGCTTCTCTTATGGAACAAACTTCCCATCCATGTGAAGCTGAGTTTGTCTATTACTCAGTTTAAGCTCAACCTACACCAGTGGATGGGAAATATGAAGTTTACCTCGGGCCTTATTACCCATGTCCCTTATGGACAGAGGTAGCTTATAAATGCTTGCCCCTCAATGTCCAATTTGGATACAGCACATCATTATTCTTTTGGGAAAACTTGGCTAGGCTTACAAAGGCCCCTCGGTCATTCATTAGCCTAGTAACAATTTATGAAACTATAAATCTTTTTTGTGAGCCTCATATTTTCTTTGCCAATGTCTCTAAATATAAAGCAAATAACAGAGGAAAAGTAGATATTCCTGCCTTTTTCCTCTGTTCAAAATATGTTTCTCAGATGGAAGCCCTCCCACCTTAATATTTGCTTCTGACTCTTCTTATCAACCCTGTTGTTCTGTTAAGGAACACAAATGCTACCAGTGTCCCACACATAAAATTTCAGCTGACTTTATCAATTGCATTCTCTGCATCAAGACTCACCAGTAATAGTGGTGTTTTGTTATACTCTGACTCACCCCAACTCATCAGTGTTCTGTTAATGTTGTCAAACAACCTGATCCTTGGTGACTTCAACTACCCCACCATAGACTGGGTAAACTATTCTTGCACTAATGCACTCGCTCATCACTTCCTCGACTTCATCAGTTCTAATGCACTAGACCAGCTCATCTCATCCCCCACAAGAGGAGATAACATTCTGGACTTGGTTCTTACCAGCACGGGTGACTGATGCACCACTTCCATAGTATGTTCTTCCCTGGTGAGAGCAGATCATCAGACTGTCTCATTCAAAGTTTCTCTCCCACCCAACTCCCCCCAGCCATAATCAAGCTAAAAAGCTTCTCAAAAGTCATCTGCAACTTTCTAAGGGAGGGTATCTGTGGCTTCACACCCCCCCCCCCTCACAGGATGCAGACAACTATGCTGAACAGTACACCAATGCAGTATACAAGCATCTGTACAACTGCATGGACTCAGGCATACCCAATAGAATGAAAATGTGCTCCTCAAAGAAACACAACCCTGTTTGGTGGACATCCTCTATCAACAGGCTTTACAACAAAAGGAAGAAACTGTTATCCAAGGGTAAAAGGGAACAACTTCCAAATTGGAGAAACTCCCTCCTTAGCCTCAACAAGCAAATTAGATCACTAGTGAAAACATCCAAGGCCAATTATGAATCAAAACTAGCCTCCATAACAAAGGCAAACCATAAAGTCTTCTTCAGTTACATCAGGAACCTCTGTGGCAAAGCCCAGGTTTGTTCCAAATTAGTACTTAACTGTATCACTTACACTAATCCTGTTGACTTAGCCAACCTGCTAGCAGATAGGTTCAGCACAAACGTCACCCCTGTCTCCCCCCAAAGGCCCTTTTGACATTCCTGATACTTGTCCTGTGCCTCAGATCTCCGTAGATCAAGTGTTACAGGCCCTATCCAAGGCAAAGAACACAGCTTCTATGAGACCTGATAGTATCCCAGGCTGTATTCTGCACCATCTCCAGCAAGAACAGGCTTTGCGATTGAGCACCCTATTCAACCACAGCCTAAGTACTGGCTTCATTCCAGCAGAGTGAAGAACTGCCATTGTCATCCCCTTGCACAAACATGGTGCCACTACTGACCCTGGAAACTATTGCCCCATTAGCTTCACAAGTCTGATCTGTAAAGCCATGGAGCATATTATTATGGATCTCATAAAAAGGACATAGGCAATCTCCAAGCACTTGATCCCCACCCAGTTCAGATTCATCAAGGGCAGATCTTGCCTGTTGAATCTGGTTGACTTCTTTGAGACTGTCACCAAGGCCCTGGATGAGGGAAAGTCAGTACATACAGCTTACCTTCACTTGGCCAAGACCTTTGACACAATCCCCCACTCAGGCATCATCAAAAAGGTAACACAACTTGGTATAAATCCCTATCTCATCAAGTGAATGGCCAACTGGCTCACCGACAGGACCCTCAAAGACAAAATAGGCACCTCCACCTCTGATAGCAGACCTGTCACTAGCAGAGTTCCCCGGGGATCTATCCTGGGAGTCCTACTGTTTGGCATCTATTTATCAGAGGTCCAGGCAAAGACAAAAAGGCCTGTGGCTGACCAAGTTTGTGGACAACTGTAAGCTGGGTGCTGTCATTGACTCCCCAAATGATGCTAACATACTGCAAGAGGATCTCACAGCAACTAATGACTGGTGCCAAAGTTATGGCCTCAAGCTAAATGCAAAAAAAATTATCATCATACCATTCAGCAAAAATACAACCCCTGCTGATTACCACATCAATGGCAAATCCCTAAGCACACAACCTGTGGGGAGACACCTGAGCACTCAGGTTGATAACCTCACATTCGACCATCATGTAGTGGCAGTGGTCAGCAAAGCCTTTTACTTGGTTCATCTCATAAGTAAAGGGATTGCATCCAGAAAAAAGGATCTTATTACCTCTCTATACTCCTCCCTCATTAGACCAATAATTTGAGTATAATGCCCCATTTGGGATGTATCTCTCCAAGCATCTGCACCAACTGGAAAGGCCACTGAAATACCTCACAAAGAGAATCCATGGCCTCCAACATCTGTCCTGTGTAGACAGGCTCAAATCATTATCACTCTACTTGGTATCATACAGATTGCTCGGGGGTGATCTGTGTCTCGCCTACAAGGCACTCTCAGACCCTGCCCAACTAGAGATGCTCCATATCGGTAAGTCTAACTCCTCATGCACTACCCACTCAAAAGGCCTGAATCTAATATGTGATATCAACAAAACCTGCTGGAGAGACAGGTTTGTCTCCCAGAGGTTGGCCTGTCTCTGGAATAGACTTCCCATAGACATCAAACAGAGCACTTTGCTGACTCTCTTCAAGCATAACCTTGATGAGTGGATGGGAAACCATAAATTTGTCCCAGGGATTCCACCGGTGTTCCTCACTGACAGGGGTGGCAGGTGCTGACTGAGGTTTCTTTTTGGGGACAAACTCTTGGCTAGGCTTGGAAGGGCCCCAGGGCCATTAGCCTAGTAACCTCCTATGATCCTATGATCCTACATGTTGCCTACCCTCCACAAAACCACACTAACTCATATTTATTAACTTTGGTAATACCGTTGTCATTCTCTTAGCTAGTATAGACATAAACACTTTATAATCATGGTTTAAAATTGAAATGGGTCTATATGAAGACAGAACTGAAGGTCATGTACCCTTTTGGATAACACAGTCACAACAGCTTCTTCCAGGATACCCCCCTCTCTTTTTTTAGATATTGTTAAATAAAGCCTTCCAGATCTTTATTAGGTCCTCCTAAATTCCAGATTTGTAGAGAAATACTATCTGCTCCTGGAGACTTCCCTGTAGATTTGTTATACATCACCATTTTTATCTCATCTGTTCCTATCATGGCCATTAATGATTGAGCCCCATCATCCTCTAACTTTGGCATATTTAAGTCTTCCATAATAGTTCCATTTCTGCCTTTTCTAGGTGTTCCCATCTCTCTGTTTTATACAAATATTCATACAATTTCTGAAATATCTCTCATATCTCTATAGTTTCACTGGTTGCTTTTCTTGTCATAGCCTCCCTAATTTTGGCTACAACTCTCTTTACTTTCTGTCACCTACGTCATTGTGCTTTTTACGTTTTTGTACTCAAAGTTATCAAAGAATAGTTGCTTAACAGCAACACTTTTAAAATAACGCATATTATCCCAAGTGTCAATGTGTAATTTTTTACATCAATACTCAGCATATTTATCTTAGCTTTTATTGGTGCATGATCTCATAACATTATTGGCTGGATCTCAAAGTTTTCAGCTAAATGCATAATTTATATCTAACTATTGTATCTTGAGGAATGATATGTACATTCTGTCTGAGTTCTTGCAACTAAATTCACATATTCCTCACCAAATATTCTCATACGTTTCTACACTATTTTGTCATGTTTCCCACTGAAGTCCCCCTGATGCATCCTCCCTTTTTGCAAATCAGGTTGCAGTCCTTACCCATAAATAATATTCCTGCTGAAAGCTTATTATTCCCCAAAAATTAAATATATATAGTTTACAAATAGTTGGCAAACTATATATCTATATCTATACCTGTATCTATATCATATATATATATATATATATTCCCCACTGTAGTGCAACCTCAGAGTTTGTGTATGTGCGTGTGTGTGTGTATAGATATATGTATATATATATATATATATATATATATATATATATATATATATAATTACCAGGGGGTATTGGGGATGCAGGGAGCTTCCCACCTGCATAAATTCAGATGTTGTTTTTTTTTTTTTTTTGTTTGTTTTTGATTTTTGTTTTTGGGGATTTTTTTGACATTCTGGGTTTTTGATGTTTCCAGTTCAGTCTTTTGATATTTGCTCTTGTTCAGAATTCATATGGCTGAGACCATATGATCGAATTTTCGGAAGTTCGAATATTTTCATCGGAGATCGCCGTACAGTGCGGATCAGGAAATTTACCCTTTTCCTCACTGTAGTGTGATACTGGAGTTAGTATATTTATTTCCATTCTGCACTTCTTAATATAATTAAGTGCTCTTCATTCAGACTGGCAAGGCCTTTTACATTCAGTGTTAATATTGACAAAACAACAATTTTGAGGAAATAACTATTGTTTTCATTTATTATGCAGGACACTTATTTTCAATATATGTTTCTAACTTGCAACTTACACACCCACACTAATCTTTGGCAGGCTGATCATGCATAGAGTTGCTTCTTCTCACTTTTGTTTGAACCTATACCACATTTTCCCATATACTTCATTTAAATAAAAACAATTAAGAAACAAAAAAAACTAAATACAGTGTTTAAACCTCCCAGCCTCTTTTAACTCACAGTAAATGCACAAAGCTATATATATACATATATATATATATATATATATATATATATATATATATATAGAGAGAGAGTTTGTCCTTCTATATGGGGGCAGTTGTTCTAAATAGACAGCTGCACCCACAAGCACTATCTATTTTAAAGTTAGATTTGATCATAATGAAAGTGATAGTAGAACCTGTGTTCCCACCTACACTGATACCATCATTGTCCTATCTCAGTTCCCCTTGTATGCCCTTAAACAACATTAACTTTAAGCCTTAGAAAGTGCACTAGTTACCCTTAAATACATAACCTAAACTATGTACTGTTATCTTTAATGTATTGAAGTAGAAAGTCTGCGGGGTGGCAACTACTTGCAAAACTATGCTCTTCTCACAGTTTCAAACTTCATTTATTTTCACTGAATTGCTTGCCAATTTCCATTTTAAATGCCAGCTATAATGTTCCCTGTGCATATCACTCAAAACACACTGTTCAGACCATTCCTGATTAATTCTATGTACCTGTAGACTTATCATCCCTAGCTAAAAGCATTTGTTAATTAAAAAATAGCTAGTAGCTTTGCAAGAGAGGAACTTTGAGAGCATCATTCAGAACACACTGGTCAAACCTGTCATGACTAATTACTTGCACCTCTTTTGATCCTTGCCTTTAGCTAAAAAGTAAGTATCTAATAGCTTTGCATACACTAGAAAAAAACTTAATTTTTTCATTGTTTCCATATTCCTCTTATTCTTCCGTCCATTTTGCTTAAAAATGATCTTGTCCACAACTTAAACTAAGGACAATAGTTTAGACTTCCACCTGCATAAAAATGGGAAATTATATTTTACACAAGTATAATATGATCAATACACTTTTACATCCCCCAAACAGCCCAAGGTCACAGCATTATACTGCTTATTTCCAGCCTTCCTTATCTTGTTACAGTGTAAGGCCTGGACACATTACAGTTAAAAAGTGCTTTCTTAGTTTAATATCAGTAGCACAAACAGTAGTCAATTATTAAAATCCCCACATTCCACATTTAAAATATCAGTGTATAGTGGTCAGAACTGCTTTACAATATAACATGCAAAAAATGTATTATACAGATACCAATAAAAGCAAAACATCTTTTTTGCTTACAATTGCCTCTTTAGTCTATTCACTGTCCTTCTAAATATTAATGATAAAGTGGGGGTTATGCTTTAGAATCCTCGCACCAGTTTAACATAGTCAACAAACGTCCAGTCTTTATCAGTCATTTCTTTATGAAGAACCACAGTTTTCTTGTCTGAACTGCATCTAATGGGAATGACACTTTACAGTTCCCCTTTGAGGTCCTCTCCTGTTTGGTATCTACTTCTCAAAAGTCCATTCCAACATGAAAGGACTCTGGCTGACAAAGTTCACAGATGATTGCAAGTTGGGAGCGATTATTAACTCCCCAAGTGATGTTGACATCCTACAAAAAGGCCTCACTGTGATCGACTGGTGTCAGAACCATGGCCTTAAGCTCAATGCCAAAAAGTGTGTCGTCATCCCCTTTGAGAAAAACCCATTTCCCGTGAACTTCCACATCAATGGTAGTCCACTGAACACAGAAGGTGTTATAAGAGATCTGGGAACACAGGTTGACAGCAACCTCTCTTTTGACCACCGCACTGCCATTGTTGTCAGAAAGTCCTATGTGGCATATCTCATTACTAAGGGTTTTGCATCCAGGAAGAAAGAGGTCATTTTCTCCCTCTACTCTTCCCTCATTAGGCCAATCATCGAGTACAATGCCCCATTTGACATGTACCTCACTAGACACCTGCAACAACTGGAGAGGCCGCAAAAGTACCTCACAAAGAGGATCCTAGGCCTTAAACACTTGTCCTTTATGGACAGAGTCAAAAAACTCCAACTATTCTCTGTCTCATATCGCCTACTTAGAGGTGATCTCTGCTTGACTTATAAAGCCATGTCTGACCCAGCTCTGTTACAAATGCTACATCTAAAGAAATGCCAATCCCTCCGCACCACACACTCCAGAGACATCAACCTCATTACCACAATCAACAGAATGTGCTGGAGGGACAGGTTCATAACCCAGAGACTGCCCATGCTATGGAATAGACTTCCCATACATGTCAAACAGAGCACTTCACTGGCCCTCTTCAATAGAAATCTTGATGAGTGGATGGGAAATAGAAAATTCACCCTGGGGATCACTCCAGTGGCTCTACTCGATAGAGGTACTGGAAACTAAGGTTGGGTGGCACGATGCCAGGGTAATCCTATGGGCTAGACTTGTAAAGGCTCCAGGGCCATTAGCCTAGTACACACCTATGAACCTATAATATTCACTAATGTCACATTATTGATGGTCTTCTTTCTCATCATCTAGACCTCCCAAAACTAGTCAATGGTTCAAGTCCAAGCTACTCCTGATTCTTATAGTCAGTTTTTTCAGTTATAGTAGAGAAGAATAAGAAGCCCAGTCCTGTTCAGCTTGCTTGCTCACTTTTTTTAGTTAAACTTTTTTATTTCATCCTCAGCCTGTTCTACATCTAAAAATATATTTTATCTAAGAAAAACATTCTGAAGACAGCTGTATATAATAACTTGAATCTCACACCTGCTTCTTGATCTCCCCAGAAACATTCAGATGTCCTAAATTTAATATTTTTCCTTTCTGCCATAGTTTTTTCATAAGCAGCTCTTTTCTTCTGGTATGTGTGCATGTTTACTGATATTCTGATTTAGTTCTTGGCTGCTTTCTTATAGATTTTCAGCCTACACACATTGTGTTCTCTATGAATCCTGCTGTGGAATACCAGTCCAGCTGCTTACTCACAATTTCATAAAATTAATGCATGGTATTCCTTCTAGTTTCTTTGGTATAGCAGAAAATCCAGGTTCTCTCTGCATGTTCTATAGCCTTACTTGACTATTTTTTTAAACAGTTCTTTTTGAAAATCCTCATATTCAATGACTCTTTCCTTCATATCACTGTCTGATTTCTATAGTTTTATCAGCTCATCTGAACAGCTAATTAAAGCTTCTTCCATCCTTTCCTGCCTTTTATAATTTGACTTTATTAAATTCCTCTAGTGTCTTACTTAATTTAAATCTTTCCTAGTGCATTTGATTTATTTGTCCTGAAGGAATCCGTCTTGTGTACTAAAGCTAAAACTTGAACTGCTTTTTGCTGAACAGCTGCAGGGCTCTTTCCATCCAGAATTGTTTCTTTTCTTTTTTTCTCACTGATTTTCCCTCACTTTCTCTAAATTTCTTCATTGCTGGCATCTGATAAATTCAAATAATTCTAAAATCAATTGGGAAAACTTTGAAACTTTTGTAATGTTGTAAAGTATCTACTACAACTAATACCAGATATGCTTCTCCTCCATGGTGGAATAGTAACTTAAATATATTTATTAAAAATAAAAATGGAAGAACTATACAAATTAAACACAATATAATACACAATCAACTAGATTAATTTAAAATAAAGCATGTAGGAATCTTAGGGTAAAGATATAAAGGCAAAAGAGGTGTTACAAAGGAAAACTGTCTAGAATCTTAGATGCTAAACTTTTTTCTCATATGTTAATCCACAATAAAGGTAATACCTCACATACAAGCCCTGCTTTTGGATACCAAAATTATTAGTGATAATTTGGTGATAGCAAATGCACTATGTCATTACTTTCAAGAACTTGGCTGTTCTAATTTAAAATATGCACTACCCTCCGTACTTATAGACTTACTTATATCCAGAAATTATGGAAGTGATGTTATGTAATTGTTTAAAAAAAAGCCAAGAACAACAGCACTATGGGTCATGATTTAATTCCTGGAAATATTATTTTGAATGTTATGGATCACGTTATAACACAATTAAGTATTTTGTTTAATTTACTGTTGAACAAGAATACTGCTCCTAACAGTTGACAACTTGTTAAACGTAAAATCTATTTATAACGTGGGTAGCTACAATCTTGTTAGTACCTTCTGACCAATAAATTTACCTACACCATTTGGTGAAAGCTTTGAGAGATATTTATGTCTCCTCGATAACTTTGGCTATTTGGGTACTAAAATTAACATGCATCAACCTGGATTTCTTAAAAAGAGATCTACTATAACTAATTTAGCTGAGCTTTATGAATTTGTCAGCAAGGCCATTGATCAGGGCATCATAGTTAATCAATCTATATAAAATACAAAAGCTAAAGCTTTTGAGTGTTCCCCATAATAAAATTAAGTATTTCCATGAATGAGTATTTTATTGTACACTGGATTAACAACTGGCTTAATGAAAGGAATCAAATGGTTAACATATTAGCAGACTATTACAACAGATTTAATATTAATAAGGAAGTACCACAGGGGTCTGTACTTGGACCTGTATTTTTTAGTTGTGTATTTTCCGGCAGTTAATCACCATTGGATTGCCAAATATGTTGATGATATCAAGATAAGGGCATGTTAACATTTTGTACTGACTTTATTATTTAATAATTATTTGTCTCAGAAAGCATGATGGTTAAGTAATAAAGGAATAAAATAATAATGAAGATAAAAGTGATGTAATGTAGGATCTATATTAGTTCACTGAAAGTGTATTTCAGCGAAAACCTAATCATCGACTCCTAATCACAGAAAATCACTTCTGCAATTCGCTGAATTTACCAAGGGCAAAGAAGTAGTTGGCCAACTACACAACTTTGCCCTTTACTCTACTATAGTGCCATCTCGGAGTTGGTATATACAGTCGGGGGGGTGTGAGGGGTGCAACCCCCCACATAGCTGGGCTTGATTTAGTGAGATGTTCTTCCATTGTGCTGCGGGGCAAGTATTTCATTGCCCTTGGTAAATTCAGAGAATCGTGGAAGCAATTTTTGCTGAATAGGGGTCAATGATTAGGTGTTGAAATACACTAATATAGACCCATAATGTATTATTGTCCAGCTTATATACAACAGCTACCTTATTTGGGGAACATCAACTATAATGTTTTTTTTTTATAAATATAATGACTTGGATATCCTTATGTCAAGCACTTTACTATTCAATAACAATGCACATAACATAAAAATAAAGCTCTTAGAATACTGACATTGCCAGATAAGAAAATAATTAAATTATTATGTGTATAAAAGCAACTAATTCTTTCTTATATTATGCCAATTTTAGAATACAATTCTATAATTTGTGCATATTCCAAGAATTACTTGTTTTTATTAGAAAGTGTACAGAGAAAATTTATTACAAAAGATTTAGTTAGATCCTAGAATAAAACACTTCCATTTATTAGGAAAAGTTCTTCTTTACAAACTATTTAGAACACTTTGTTGACTGGAGGGATACAGAGTGTATTCTTTAACTGTGGATTCTGTACTTTAATGAGGACTTTGGTACAATACACAGTTACATCAACTATGAAAGTATAACTACAGGTATAGCCAATTATCCTCAGAAAAAATCTCACTCAAATTGGTATTCCTTACTACTGTGACTAAGTTTGTTATACACTGTGTATCTTCAACTATCATGTTTTGCATTGATTTTAGATCTTTAATGTTTGCACATTCTGTTAGCAGTTACTTGCTCTTCTAACGCATACTTAAATGCAAGAGATGCACTTATATAACTAAAGTGAAGGCTAGTCTGTCTGTTCCACCCTTGGTAACTAAACAGTACCACAATAATACTACATTGCTACAGCATCACACCTACATATGCTGAGGTAGTACAAAAATCCTTGCCGAAGCCTCCCAGGCCTCCTAGCCATCCTAATAGCATAATTCACCCATGTAATTAAAATACTACACCACACCAAAACCTCAACCTCGACCTACTACTACTGAAAGTTACTTGCACTTCAAGTATATCCACTCACAGTTCCATAAGCCCAGATCACATCCCAGAAACTTCCTAAGTCATTGATGACCACATTGTAACTTCTTAGTCATTGATGACCACATTGTAACTTCTTAGTCATTGATGACCACATTGTAATTTCTTAGTCACTAATGACCACATTGTAACTTCTTAGTCATTGATGACTACATTGTAATAGACACAGACACAACATTCACCAGGGTGACAAATGATGGGGTCTCAGCTGCCTTTCTGGTGCAATAGATGAGGGCATAAAAGTGCACACTGCCTACCCTGACCTGGCTAAAGCATTTGACATGATACCCTACCCTTTTAGACAAACTCACAAAATTAGGTATAAAGCCTTATGTTACACACTGGCTAGTTTGCTGGCTCACAGATAGGACCCAAGAAGCTAGGATAAGGCAATCTACCACCACAAAGAGGTCAGTGTCTAGTAGAGTCCATCAAGACTCAGTGCTGAGGTTACTCCTTTTTGGAATTTACTTTTCTGAAGTCAAGGCTAGCATCAGGGGCTGCTAGTTGATCAAGTTTGCACATGACTGCAAACTAGGTGCAGTTACAGAATCCCTCAAAGACACAAATACCCCACAAAGACACAAAAAATAAGAAGGCCTGATACAGAATAATAATTAGAAGTTATGTACTCACCATAACGTTCCATCTGAGTAGGTGTATTCATTTGTCTGCAACCTGTGGGTTATGGATCCGATATCGGATCCGAACCGGCATGGTTTACTAGCTATGGATCCAAGCTCTCAGCTCCTCCCCTCACCCATAATGCCCTGCTCTACCCTCATGACCTCAGATCGAGTTTGCCAACAGCAAGAACACCCTGAAAAGGGTAACACATAATATGCAGGAAACTGAAAGGCCAGGGGGATAGGAGGGCGGGATGGTTGCAGACAAATGAATACACCTACTCAGATGGAACGTTATGGTGAGTACATAACTTCTAAATCTGAAGTAGGAGATTCATTTGTCTGCAACCTGTGGGACAGAGTCCCCAGCTACCTGAATCTTGGGCGGCCATCATGGAAGGATATTCCGAGCACCGGAGCCAAATGATGCTCTACCCCTAGATGCAAGATCCAACTTATAGTGGGAAATAAAAGTATGAGATGAAGCCCACATGGCTGCTGCACAAATATCATCTAGAGGAATCCTAGCCTTAAAGGCTGCCGAGGTAGATACTGACCGGGTTGAATGGGCGTGTACACCCTCCGTGCGGGCCTTCCTGAAGCTTGATAAGCCAATAAGATACACTGTGAAATCCAGCGAGACAGAGAAACTTTAGAAATTGGCTTGCCCAAATTAAATTTAGCAAAGGAAATAAACAACTGGTCGGATTGCCTATGACCAGCCGTTCTGTTTAGATAAAATCTAAGTTGCCTGTAAACATCTAAGGAGTGAAGCTTGTATTCACCTTTGTTTTCATATTTAGGAAAGAAAACAGGGAGGTTAATGGATTGATTAATGTTTGCTTCAGAAGCAACTTTAGGAAGAAAGGACGGGTTGGTCCTGAGGTAAACACGGTCCGGATGAAATACCAAGTAAGGAGGTTTAGCTGATAATGCTTGAAGCTCTGAAACTCTCTTGGCCGATGTAATGGCTACTAAAAAGGCTGTCTTGAAAGACAAGAATTTGAGATCCACCGTAGCCGCTGGTTGAAGGGGCGGTCAAGGCCTGGAGAACTAAGGAGAGGTCCCAAGGAGGAACCGCTTGTTTCACAGGGGGCCTGAGAAGGAAAGTACCTTTAAGGAAAATTTTACACAACTTGGCTGACATGAGTGGACTAGAGTCATGACCAATGTGATAATGAGAAATTGCCGCCAGTTGTACTTTGACTGTGGAACTGCTGGCACCATCGTTAAAAAGAGAGGTTAGAAATCAAGCACTAAAAGGAGAGGAACCGTGAAGGGATTCAGGCCTTGCCGCTCCGCCCACAAAGAAAACCGCTTCCACTTGCTGCGGTAGACTTTCCTAGTGGAAGGTTTATGAGCTGCCACCAGGATAGCCTTAACAGGGGATGAAATACCGGGAGTCCTGATCAAGAGTGGAAATGGAGCAGCCAAGCGGTCAGCTTCAGGTTGTCCAGGTTCGGAGGAGATATGCAGGATGGGTGGGATATCAGATCCGGAATGGGATCTAGAATCCAAGGAGGATTCACCGAGTGAGACCTTAGAAAGGGGAACCAGATCTGTCGAGGCCAAAACGGAGCAATGAGAATCATTCTGCAACCCACCCGAGAGGCTTTCTGAAGAACTTGGAGCATCAGAGGCAAGGGTGGATAAGCGTACAGAAGACCGGGTGGCCAAGCATGCACCAGAGCGTCTCTTGGAGAACCTCCTGGAGGGGGTATCAGAGTGAAAAAACTGTCGCACTTGGTGTTTGAGGGAGAGGCAAAAAGATCGCATGAAGGAGTTCCCCACCGTGCGAATATGCGTTCCGCTACTTGAAAATTGAGAGACCACTTGTAAGGGGTCAGAATGGTGCGACTGAGCTTGTCCGCCAGGATGTTGGACCGACCCGGAATGTGCGTTGCTATAAGAAAGCGATTGGTGGAGATTGCCCATTCCCAAACTCTCATGGCTTCTCGACAAAGGGGGTAAGACCTTGTTCCCCCTTGCTTGTTGATGTACCAGACAACCGACATGTTGTCCGACTGAATCGCAATTGTTCCCAAGGGAAGAAAGTCCTGAAGTGCTAGCAATGCTAAGAGCACTGCTCTCATCTCTAGAACGTTGATATGCAGAAAGGTCTCTGAATCGTTCCACGTGCCTTGGATGGTCTGGCCCGCAAAATGCCCCCCCACCCGAGGCGGGAGGCGTCCGTGGTCACCATGGCGAGAGGGGGAGAAGCACAAAATGGGCGGCCTCCGTGGAGATCTGGGGAGTGAATCCACCACAGGACAGACCGCTTGCAAGCCTTGCTGATCGCAATGGGATGATGCATAGGGAGAGCAAGGTATGACCATTGTACTAAGAGAGTCCACTGGAGGATGCGCATATTGAGCCTGGCAAGAGGAAGAAGTGCTATAGCAGATGCCATGGACCCTAGAGCCCTCAGGACCAACTCCGCCGGAACAGAACTTGAGTGGAGAATGGCACGCACCTGGAGCTGCAGATTTTGAACTCTGTCCGCAGTGAGGAAGGCTTTTAAACTCTTTGTGTCTAACCTGGCCCCTATAAAATCTAAGAGCTGTGTGGGCGCCAGGTTGGATTTCTTCGTATTTATTGTAATGCCCAGAAAGGGAGCAAGATGGAGAAAGGAGTCTCACGCCAATAGTAGTAGATGCCTTGTTGGGGCGGTAAGAAGCCAGTCGTCCAGGTAGGGGAAGACCTGCACCCCCTGAAGCCTCAGGTGGGCCGCTACCACTGCTAATACTTTGGTGAACACCCTGGGGGCTGTGGTGAGACCAAAGGGAAGGACCCGAACTGGTAGTGACTGGCTCCCAGCCGGAAGCGGAGGAACCTCCTGGGCGCCTGTCCATCAGGATGTGGTAGTACGCATCTTTGAGGTCTATAGAACACATCCAGTGATTTTCTCCCAGAAGGGGGAGAATACATTGCAGAGTGACCATTGAATTTTTCCTTGGGGACTGCCAGGTTCAAGAGAGAAAGGTCTAGAATCGGTCTTAGTTCCCCGTCTTTTTGGCACTAAAAGAACCTGGAGTAGAACCCTGATCCGATCTGGTCTGGGGACGGGCTGGATGGCTCTTTTCTTTAGCAGATGGCCAATTTCTGCCAAAGCGGCCTCCCGTTGACCGGGTGGAACGTCTGGGAGGGACTTCAACTTTGGTAAGTGAAGAAAAGGGATGCGGTATCCTCTGGATATGATTTGGAGAACCCAGCGGTCTGATGTTATGGACTCCCATGCCGCTAGGTGCCCCGAAAAACATCCCCCGACTGCCTCCAGAGTGGAGCAGCCGGGCAACCCCTCAGGGTTGCTGCGCGGGCCGTTCAGAGAAAGGTTCTCTGGACCTGAAGTTCCTGGGAGCCCCTCTGCCTCTAGGGCGGCGTCCTCCCTGTCCTCCTCTGCCACGGAAGGACTGGTTGTCCGGAGCAGGCTGGGATTGCTGCGACTTCCAGAACCACATCTTCTTCTGACCCTTTTGGTTCCTAGAGTAGGGCCACTGGGGTGCAGAGAAGCGGATTCCGACGGCAGACAGCGTCTTCCCGTCCTTCTCGCTCTGGGTCAAAGTGTCGCGAACGGTTTTGCCAAAGAGGGCAGAACCATCAAAGGGGGCGTTCGCAAACGACGCTTTGAAGGGCTCAGAAAAATCGCAGTGACGGAGCCAGGCCTGACGTCTAGTGACTAGGCCTGCCCCTGCGGCTCTAGCGGCGCCTTCCGTAGCATGGGAGAGTAGCCGCATAGAGGTATTAGTAACTGATCTAAGAGTGGCCATGCGGGTGGAGTGCAGCATCTTGTCCTCCTCCGACATGGACTCTGGGGGAGATGCAGCGTATTCTTTAATGAGATCCCGCTGCATCCTAATGACGTGTGCCAGGTAGTTCAGCGCCCTTACCGAGAAGGTCGCTGAACTAAACATCCGCTTCCCCAAGCGGTCCATCATCCGAGACTCCTTGCTCGGGATGGACTGAGGACTCTCCTGAGCAAGTTCCCTCTTGGTGGCCGCCGTCAACATGGCATCTACCGGAGGCCCCTTACTCCAATGGGCACGGTCGGACGGTGGGCTGAGGATCCTATCGGACCTCTTAGGGATTGGCTCCACGGTGTCCGGTTCCTTCCACGCCCTGGTGGTAATGAGGTCCACCAGGGGGTCGGCAGGAAGGGACACCCAAGAGGTAGACGGGCCCGCTTCAAATGCCTCCAAGAACACGGACTCGTCCGAGGAAGACTTGGGGGCAGACCACCCCCCCCTTATACGGAGCATTTCCATGATGTCCCCAAATGAGACATCCTCGGGGGGTGACCGTGGGGAGCCTTCCTTCCTCCAAGTCTGTGTCTTCCGTGAGAGACTCGGGAGTCAATGTGCCTCCTTTTGCGTATGCTTGCGAGGAACATCCTCTGGGGGCTGTCAGAGGACTCCTCAAGCAGCAACCTGTTCCAGGGGAGCAGCTTGGGGCACAGAAGCGGGCTGTCCCAAGGGCCGGATGGTGGAAGCCTGACCCAGTGCAGAGGAGCGCGGACGGAGCCGAAACAAGTGCCGGGGTCCGAAGACCCTCAACAGGGCCCTCTCCACTACATCAAGCGCGAAGGGAGCCGACCTCGACCAAAGGATCCGACAATCGGCTCCCCTCGGATCCGAAGAGTGGATCGGAGCCGGCACCGGCGCCGGATCCGAAGGGACAGTGCGCTCCGACACAGACGGCGCCGAAGGAGCACTGATCCCCGGAGCGAGGCTCGGATCCAGGCTCCGAGAGGTCGGATCCGATGCACTCGAGGGCAGGGTCGGATCCGGTACAAAGTACTATCGGCGCCGACCCACCCCGCTCGAAGCTGCTCGGCTCCAGCTGCTCGAACCCGGGTAGCGGGTCGGAGAAGGAGCAATCGGTTTGAAAAGGGTGTTGAGCTCCCCAGAGGGGAGGCAAGAGCACTCCCATCTGCATCTGGGCCTGGATGAACCTTCTCATCATCCGGTCCAGATCAGCATCCGAAGCTATCGTAGATCTCGGCGAGGCTACCGAGGTAGGCCTAGAGTGCCTCCTCGATAGCCTCGACGGAGATCGGGTCTCCTCCTCCTCAGGTCCCGGTGAAAACACACTGGAGACCGGAGCCGAGGAGGAGGAGACCGAGCCGAACGGAGCCGGGAGAAGCCGCTTGGCTGGCGGGGCGAAACAGAGGTCTCGGCCCGCCGCTTATGGTGCTTCTCCCTCCGGTCCTTTTCTTAGCATCCCTCTCCTCCGAACCAGAAGCGGGAGGTTGAGTCCCAGGAGGAGGAGGGAGCCGAGAAGGAATAACCGTGGGTACGGTTACTCCCGAAGGAGCGGAGGTCGGAGCCGAGTCCGGCGGTAAAAGGCCCGCCAAAACAAGCTTGGACCTCCGCTCCTTCAATGCCCTGGGGTTGAACCCTGCACAAATGGAACATCCAGATGTGAGGTGTTCAACCCCCCAGGCATCTAACACACCGAGTGTGGCCATCAGCTGGGGAAAGCTTATGGCCACACTCGGAGCATTTAGAAAAAATAGACTTGGGCTGCTCAGACATCCCAATCTACAACAGTAGTTACTATAACTAAAAAGTAACTAAAGAAAACACAAAATCACTCACAGGCCCAACACACACACACTACGCCAACAGCGAGGGGAGGGATATAACTTTTAGATTAAACTCTAAAAAAAGTAAATATACCAAAGGGGAAACCTACACTTTCACACAAATAACCAAGAAAAAATCTTAAATTTTACAATTTAAATACTGAAAACTAGCACTTAGCTTGAGAGCTTGAGAAACAATCCGGTCACCATGCGCGGCAAACGAGATCTGAGGTCATGAGGGTAGAGCAGGGCATTATGGGTGAGGGGAGGAGCTGAGAGCTTGGATCCATAGCTGGTAAACCATGCCGGTTCGGATCCGATATCGGATCCATAACCCACAGGTTGCAGACAAATGAATCTCCTACTTCAGATCTGGTGTTAGAGCCACTCTCTAAAACTCAGTGCCAAGAAAGGCGTAACAGTGTTCTTTGGTAAAATGTCTACTCCTGGAAACTACCACACTGATAATATACTCTTAAGAGTACACCCAGTGGTTCAGGGATTTGGGAATGCATGTAGACAGTAAACTGGCCTTTGACCATCATGTGTCTACAATAATAAGCAAATAATTCTAAGTTTCACAACTTATAAGCAAGGCTATTGGATCTAGGTCCAGGGATGTCATTGTCATGCTGTATCTGGTTCTCAAAAGACTAATCAGTGAGTACAATGCTCCCTTTGGTATGCACCTGATCAGGCATATGGAACAACTGCAGTGCCCACAGAGGTTCCTCATAAAAAAAGGATGGGTGTAAACATGTTCTAAATGGACTGACTCAAAAACTCTATCCCTATACACAGTCTTCTACACCCTGCTTAGAGGAGTTCAATGTCTGGCCTACAAAGCATGCTGTGATCCTACTCTGATGTACCTGTTCCACATTTGCAAAATAAATTGCATCAGAATTTCCCAATCTAGGGACCCAAGACTCATCTGCAACATCAATAGGACATGTTAGAATGACAGATATATGTCTCAGGGACTACCTCTTCTCTGGATCTGACTTCCCATCCATGTGAAGCATCATTCTTTCCTAACCCATTTAAAGCATAACATGGACCATTGATTGGGGAATTGGAAATTTGCCCCTGGTCTGCTACCTTCATCTGTAGTAGAAAATAACCCTAGGGAGTCGAAATTTGTCAAATACATTTGGGAGGCATAGTTAGGCTTAAAAAGATCCCACAATAGCCCTTAGGTCCTTGCACTGTCCCATGTATGAATATGGTATTCTAGTTGTCCACATGGAGACAAACAATCTTAGAAGGGAGATACAGAGACACACTGCTAAGCTTGCTAATCATTTTTGAAGAAATGAAGGTCCTGCCATTGAGCAGCATTCTACCTTCACCAAGAATGATGCCGAAATTTAAAAATAAAATAACTGGCTAACAAACTGATGACATACTTGGGGAACAGAGTGTTTCCCCCTACTTTCAGAAGGATAGCTTATACCTCTAATCCCTCAGATTTCATATACTGGATAAAACTTTGCCAATCCCCACAGTGCTATTTTAGATGGAGCAGACCTGATGGACATCTCAGCTTATCAAATTCTCTTCTTGATGCTATCAAGATATCACTGCTGAATGCCAAGGCCTAAACAACAAAATCTGTAAACTTGAGGCCTTCCTTACACCTGAAGACAGCAGCATTTGTGTAATTACAGAGGACTGGTTCCAGGGTAATGATAACACCCCCTTTTTTTCCAGGGTACAATGCCCGTGATACATTCAGAGCTATCATCAACTACAGGTCAGTATCTGTATTTCTTTGTAAACCTACTCTTACCGGTGTCTGTACAATGCAAATCTTACTCTCCATAAAATTAATTATCACATTGTGGTCAATGGTAGATCCCATCGAAGACCCCCTCAGAGCATGTAGGATACCATAACCAGTTAGTAAAGTTAACCATCAAACGTATTTACCTTTCTTCTGAATGATTTCAGCTGTTGACATATAATCTAGAAATAAATACTGGTAGCAGCAAATATGACCATAGACGTCTGGATTTCATAAGTCATACAATAACTTCTGGTCACTATATATAACCCAGATACTGCTGAAGCTCTGTCACAAGGGCCAACTCCCAAAACTGTTAACTGAGAATTCTTGTCCTTGTACATTAGTCCCTGGTCACTATATTCAACCCAGATACTGCTGAATCTCTGCCACAAGGGCCAACTCCCAAAATTTTTCACTAACAATTTTTGTCTTTGTACAATCTAAGCAAATTTAACTTGAATAATTTTGTTGTGTACTAACATCATCTACTCAAATATGTGCCTGCTTGTGCTGGAAATTCGTTTATAACACCCCCTGAAAGAGTATATCTATTTCTATCTATATATGTATACGTATATGTATATATATATATATATATATATATATATATATATATATATATATATATATGTGTGTGTGTGTGTGTGTATGTATGTATACACACAGACACACACACATAATACTTAAATCTAGCTGCCGATGCAATAGCATATCCATTAAGCATTCTTATTAATAGATCAGTAACAGAATCCTGTGTCCCTAACTTGTGGAAATGTCACACATTACCCCTGTATGTAAAGGAGGTAATTCTACTGACATTACAAATGTCCATCCCATAGCTATCCTGTCTACCCTCTCTAAAATTCTTGAAAGATGTGTTCATCAATAATTTCTCCACTGTCTCATAAAATAAGCTAATCACCAATATGCAACACAAATTTCGGCCAGACCACAGCACTTCTACTGCGTTACTATCATTTACAGACACTGTCAATAAAGCTCACAACCCTAATAAACTTTTATCGGCAGTATTTCGAACCCAGCCACTGGGGATGCACAAGCCAGTGCATTTCTTTGTGCCAGTCCCAAGCCCGGATAAATGGGGAGGGTTGCTTCAGGAAGGGCATCTGGTGTAAAACTTGGCCAAATCATTCATGCGGACACCAGTAAATATTTACATACCGGATCGGTCGAGGCCCGAGTTAACAACGACCACCACCAGTACTGTTAGCCATCAGGGTGCTGGCAGAAATTGGGCTACTGTTGGCCAAAGGAGGAGTGGAGGGGGAAGGCATGGACAAAGGCAGGAAGAGAGGAGAAAGGCTAGGACTGTGGTAGTGAGGGTCAGAACTTTGAATGTTGGCAGTATGACTGGTATAGGGAGAGAGCTAGCCGATATGATGGACAGAAGGAAGGTTGGTATAGTGTGTGTGTGCAAGAGACCAGATGGAAGGGGAGTAAGGCTAGGCGTATCGGAGGTGGGTTCAAATTGTTTTATGATGGTGTGGATGTGAGGAGAAATGGCGTAGGAGTTATCCTGAAGGAACAGTATGCTAAGAGTGTTTTGGAGGTGAAAAGAGCGTCGGATAGAGTGATGTTTATGAAGCTGGAAATTGATGGTGTAATGATGAATGTTGTTAGTGCATATGCTCCACAAGTTGGGTATGTGATGGACGAGAAAGAAAAATTTTGGAGTGAGTTGGATGAAGTGGTGATGACTGTACCCAAGGGTTAGAGAGTGGTGATTGGAGCAGATTTCAATGGGCATGTTGGTGAAGGGAACAGAGGGGATGAGGAAGTGATGGGTAGGTAAGGTGTTAAACAAAGGAATGCAGAAGGTCAGATGGTAGTGGATTTTGTGAAAAGGATGGACATGGCTGTGGTGAATACATATTTTAACAAGAGGGAGGAGCATAGGGTGACATAAGAGTGAAGGAAGATGCACACAGGTGGATTATATCTTATGTAGGAGGGCCAGTTTGAAGGAGATTGGAGACTGTAAAGTGGTGACCGGGGAAAGTGTAGTTAGGCAGCATAGGATGGTGGTTTGTAAGATGACGTTGGTGATCAAGAAGAGGAGGAGGAGTGTGAGGGCAGCACCAAGGATCAAATGGTGGAAATTGAAAAAGGGTAATTGTGAGGTAGAGATCAGGGAAGTGTTAAGACAGGCCCTGGGTGGCAGTGAAGAGTTACCAAATAGATGGGTAACTACAGCAGAGCTAGTAAGGGAGACGGCTAGAAAAGTGCTTGGTATGACATCTGGACAGAGGAAGGACAACAAGGAGACATGGTGGTGGAATGAGGAAGTACAGGAGAGTATACTGAGAAAGAGGTTGGCAAAGAAGGAGTGGGATTGTCAGAGAGATGAAGGAAGTAGACAGGAGTATAAGGAGATGAGGTGCATGGCAAAGAGAGTGGTGGTGAAGGCTAAGTATAAGGCATATGAAGAGTTGTATGGAAAGTTGGACATTAAGGATGGAGAAAAGGACCTGTACTGTTTGGCTAGACAGAGAGACCGAGCTAGGAAAGATGTGCAGCAGGTAAGGGTGATAAAGGATAATGAGGGAAACATACTTACAAGCAAGGAGAGTGTGTTGAACAGATGGAAAGAGTACTTTGAGGGGTTGATGAATGAAGAGAATGAGAGGGAGAGAAGGTTGTATGATGTGGGGATAGTGAATCATGAAGTGCAATGGATTAGCAAGGAGGAAGTAAGGATATCTATGAAGAGGATGAAGAATGGAAAGGCTGTTGGTCCAGATGACATACCTGTGGAAGCATGGAGGTGTTTAGGTGAAATGGCAGTGGAGTTTTTAACCAGATTGTTTAATGAAATTTTGAAAAGTGAGAGGATGTCTGAGGAATGGAGAAAAAGTGTTTTGGTACTGATTTTTAAGAATAAGGGTGATGTGCAGAGCTGTAGTAACTACAGAGGGATTAAGTTGATCAGTCACAGCATGAAGTTATGGGAAAGAGTAGTGGAAGCTAGGTTAAGAAGGGACATGATGATTAGTGATCAGCAGTAATGCTTCATACCTGTAAAGAGCACTACAGATGCGATGTTTGCTCTGAGAGTGTTGATGGGAGAAGTACAGAGAAGTTCAGAAGGAGTTGCATTGTGTTTTTGTAGACTTAGAGAAAGCATA